>NW_006159657.1:3285222-3303923 GCF_000334495.1 Tupaia belangeri chinensis | reverse complement strand
AAGAGTGTCTGTCCTCTGGCCTCCAGGCTCCCAGCAGAACTCAAGGAGGCCAAGACAATGGGCCCAGAAGTCTCTTACACTGGCTTTCTATGGGTCAGCGACCAACACAAATAGGTCTTACACATTCAGTAAAGTTGACCAAGTGCCATGGATTTGAAGACCAGGAAGGAACTGGAGGCCACTTGTTAAAAGGTCAAGTGAGAGCCTGCCAGTGGTGTGGTGGTTATGGCAGCTGGGTCCCACATGGTCAAATAAGCAGTGTGAGTCCCAGCCCCAGTGGCTTGAAAACCACACTGGGTCTATGTGTGTGCCTACCCCAAATCCCAACAGGATGGAGAATGGAAGAGAAGTATTGCAGCATAACCACATCTCACAGAGGGTGCTCTCTCTCTCTCTCTCATAAGTGTATGCACCCTTTGTCAAATTAAACAAGTAAATAAAAATTAGAGAATGTTTTCTTAGAGAGTTGTTTTTTGTTTTTTGTTTTTTCCATTATAGGGTGCATGCACTCACCAGAGAGACAGACAGAAAGCGAGAAATCACCCTCCAGGGGAGATGGCCACGCTGCAATCCCTTCTCCTCCAGTCTCCTCCTGGGATTTTGGCCATGTGCACACACATTCCAGGCGTGAGTTTAAGTCACCGGGTTTGGGACTCAAACCCCGGTCAATTACATAGGAGACAAGCAACATAACCATTATGCCATCTGCTCATCCCAAATTAGAGAATTTTTTAAATTGCAAATACTTGATGAATAAATAAATCTACATGCAAGGCTCAAAATGGCACTATTATGTCCTATTGAGAGTGAACAAATGAAGCCACTCATGTTGGAGGTGACTGGCTCATACCCAGCCCTGCCCTGAGGACTGAAGGAGTCAGATCTGTCCCATGAGCCAACTGCACTAGCTGGGAAGCTCTGGGCTGAATGAACAAGCACTGTTAGGAGCCATCAGAGAGTCACTTTGTGAGGCCAAATGAGCCCTAATCCACTGTAATCAATTGGCCTATTACCAGCTGCCTGTTTGCCTTCAATTTCACCCTTGCTGGCAGCTTCCTTCCCTTGTGCTTCGTCCAGCGGGATTATTATTAAGGAGGGATTTATTAGCATTACTTAAAATGCCTATTTACGAAGGGATTCGGAGAAGATGGCAGTGACAGCAGCCTAAGTTTTTAATCTCTCTAAATCCCCATGTAAAAAGAGAACAACGAGAGAGACAGCAAAACCAAAAGCCCATGGACAGCGTTTATCAGAAAACTAGGTGACAAGGTACCCCTCAAGCCCCGAAATCTAAGCAGTGAGGACAAACTGCCTGTACAGCATCTGTGCAGGAGACTGCAGAAGGAAGCAACGGGGCATGTGATGAAGGAATTCCCAAGTCGCCAACAGGTATCCCCTGCAAGGAAAGCACGCTGGGCCCAATGAGACCTGCAGTAAAACAGGGGGAGGCTTTCCCCCACCAGCAAGTGTGTGCAAAGAGACCTGCAGGGAAGTCTGAAAAGGCCCAGGCTGGCCCCCAGTGACCTTAAAATGGGTCCACTGCAACTCCCTTGCAGAGCAGGGATCCACAGAGAGGAAAAAATGACTGCAGTGGAGTGACAGTTGAGAAGCAACTATGAGAGAAACTAGAGATGAAGAGAACAGAAGATCCAGCTAGAAGTGGGAAAGAACAGAGCCAGGAAGTCTCGGAAAACAAGTTGTCATGTACCTGAACACCACATGAAACCAAAGGGTGAGTTCAGTTCCCTCGAGCACACTGCCCTCTGTAAGTTTCATTTCCTGACTTCATGTGAAGAAGAGCAGAAGTACCCTGGTAAAATCCCATATATTATAAGAAAAAGGAGACTAGGAAGTAGAATATATCTACAGACAATGAAGACATGCCAGAAATGCCCATGTAACTGTAATCTTCTATTTTAAAACAAGCCCAAAGACAACACAAGTGATAGAAGATATGAAAGAACATACACCAGAATTAGAACAACTTAATACTGAAGTGAAAAAAACTCAGGAAATGAAATTTTTTTTTCAAAAATGAAGCGCAACCTAGAAGGAACACCTAAGGGGTGAAAAGAATAAGTTTTAAAATTTAAAAATATTAATAAGAGTAAAATTTTAATGAAAGAGAGAAAAAAGATTTGAGAAAAAGTGACAAATATTAAAAATGGGCAAATAAGATCCAACATACAGAAAACTGAAGCCCTGAAGAGGAAAACAAAAGCAATTTCAGCAGGCCTGACAGTGGCACAGCAGTAAAGTGTGACATTCTGGAGGAGTAATCCACAGGGAAGGTTCTGGGTTCTCATCCAGAGACCTCCCTGAGTATGATGTGCACACATGGGCCAGTGATCTGGGGTTGAGTGAGGCTGGAGTGGATCATGGCATTAAGACTCCATTTGGGGTGCTGTCTGCTTCTCTCTCACTTGCTCATGAAAGAAATACATAAATAAACTTAAAATTTGATACAGAAAAAAAACCTTGCTAAAATAGATCTGAAATTACATATTGAAAGAGCATGCTGGGGCCAGCAGGTGGCATGGTAGTTAAGGTGCTGAATTCCCTCATGTCCTACTATGGTTCAAGGCCTGGACTCAGCGGTTTGAAAGTCACAACAAATAAATAGATTTTTTTAAATCAATGTTTTTTTTTAATTTTTTAAATAAAAAGAAAATAACATGCCATGTATCTGAGGATACTGACTCTAAATGAATAGCACCAAGATATAATCTAGTAAAATTACTAAACTTT
This sequence comes from Tupaia belangeri chinensis, assembly GCF_000334495.1. Lineage (NCBI taxonomy): Eukaryota > Metazoa > Chordata > Mammalia > Scandentia > Tupaiidae > Tupaia > Tupaia belangeri. The sequence goes on along the minus strand of NW_006159657.1, from coordinate 3,301,175 downwards.
AGAGAAGAATTCCTTTGGGCTATGGCTTCTAAGAGAAAAATAATTGGGTTACCACCCAATTTTGATAGCAATGCTTTAAGAAAATATAGTAACATATTGAAGATACTCAATAAAACCTGACCTTAAGGATTTTAGATGTTTGAAATTAATTTTCAAGTATAAAGACCAAATTGGTAACAGCATGTAAGAGTCCTGGGGTTACTGTTCCCAGAAGGCCTCCCTACAGGATCTACCATAGAATAAGCTTGAGACAACCAAAATGACTGTTAAATAGCTACAGAAGATTGATGGAAAACATTAAATGTACACATACAGAACTAGGGCCAGGGCCCAGACGATGGGGCAGCACGATGGTAAAGCACAATGCTTTGAGAGACTGACCCAGAGGGGAAGGTCCCAGTTGATGGACCAGATCTCCCCAGGTACACTGGACACATGTGTGCACATGATCCCAGACTGGCTGAGACTGGGGGTGGATTGTGGCACCCAGACCTTGTCGGGGATGCCTCTCACTTACAAAAAAGATAAATAAAATATAACAAAGAAAGAAAGACAATATAATTAACTGGGTCAAATAAAAGAAGATGAAGAACTGACCACTGAATTACAAAAAAGAAGAACTAAGGCTAAACCAAGATTAAAGGAAAGAGTAAAGTACCTATTGGCCACATGGTTAGGTAATGTGGACTTAGAATGAGTATTATATAAGAAGAGAAGAAAACAGTGCTGTCCGCACATGCAAAAATCTGTATCTGTTCTTAGCAGCTACTACTGTTGTAGTAGACGTACATTACTGTAGTTCTGAGACTGTAGAGATATCCACACATAGGAATACACACACACACAGGGTATCTGCAAAGGTCATAGAAAATATGCACAATGGAAGCTATGCCTAGATTCCACAATTGTTGCACCAAAATAAACTCATACTTGGTTCCATTTTTCCATGAACTTTTTGAAGTCCCCCATAGACACATACACATCTCTACTATTAACATGCCTCTGGCTAGCCTGGCAGTTAAGGCAGTTGTATTGCGCATGACCAATTGCATGTCATGAGCCCAGGACCTGATGACTTGAAAAATACACCTGGTGCATGTGCACGCATGACCAGAATCTCAGAAGACGGTAAGATGGAGGAGAAGGGATTTGGATGTGATCATTCCATGGAGGGTGCTTTCTCACTCTTCCCCTCTTTCTTTCTGTCACTTCCTCCCTCCCTCCCTCCCTCTCTGGTGAGCACTATGCCCTCTAGCAAATTTTTTTAAATAAAATGGGGCCAGCAGGTGGCATAATGGTTAAGGTACTGGACTTCCAGCCCTGGCAGCTTGAAATTCATGCCAGGCATGTTGTGTGTGCCCAAAACCCCAACAGGAGATTGAAGGAGAAGGGATTGTGGCAATGGTCATTCCCCCTGGCGGGAGTGGGGTGATTTCTCACTTTCTGTCTCTCCACAAGCCCGCATCTAATAGCAAGACTCTCCCTCAAAAAAAAAAAAAAAAAAAGAAAGAAAGAAAAAAAAGAAAAAGGAAAAGAAAGGACCACCAGATGGCGTAATGGCTACATCACTGGATTCCCACATAGCAGGCTGCAGTTCCGAGTCCTGGACTCAGTAGCTTCAAACTCATGATGGGCATATGTGCATGCATGCCCAAAATCCCAAGAGGAGAAGAAGAGAATGGAGTAGAAGGGATTGCAGCGTGGCCATCCCCCTGAGGGAGAGGGTGATTTCTTACTTTCGCTCTCTCTCTCTCCCCCTCTCTCTTTCTCTCTCCAATGAGCATATGCACCCTATAGAAAAATCTCTCTTAAAAAAAAGATAAAATGCCTCATGGCTTCCCACTGAAATTTGCAATTCAAAATCAGTATTACAGGATTATTTACTTAAACTCTTTTATATTATCTTTGCATAGCCTTTTCTCCTCATACAAAGCTTCTCAAGGACACACAGGAAGAGAGCAGTACATACCATAATAACTTATTTGCTTTATGCCACAATTCACACACCACAGTTTGAGAATAAGGAAACCAGTATCACTGTTACCTAGGAACTCACCAGAAGTCCACGTGTCCATCTAGCATAATGTGCCCCGTGCAAGTTGCACACGTACAACTGCATAAAGTAAATGCAGCCAAGTTAGACCAAACTTGCAGATTCTGGGTGCTAGTTCAGGTCCACAGAGACAAGTGATCCCCACTGAGAGCATTGCCTTTACACAGTAAGGGGGGGAGGGGGAGAAGGTTCCAGGCCGTACACTGAAGGTCCTCTTTTGACGCATGTCTGGCCTCTAAAACAAAAAGACAAACAAGCTTCCTGACTGTTCAGAGTTCTGTGCTGTTTCCAGGCCCCTGACGCCCTTTTCCTCAGGGTGGATGTTTGGCCCTTTCCATCCATCATTAACAAAGGCCTGCCTGGTTTGTGGAATACTGAGAGAGATGGTTGCCATCCTGACTGGGGATGTACTCCCGGGAGCAATGGCCATCCCTAGCATCACTCTCGATGAGCACAACTCGACCTCCTGTCTATTCCCACTGCCCACGGTGTACACACTTACCAATGTCAGGGCCCTTCCCACACAGGAACAACCCACAGACTGTGGCAGACAGACGGGGACCTGATCGAGAGAGACCAGAAGAACCCACCCATCCCAACCCCGTGTGCTGTACACAGAAGATGCTCACTCTGGGAGGTTCCCTGTGCATCTCATCCTCTTGAGCTCTCGGCATCTGTAACTTCAGCCTGGTATTTCTGGTCCCTGGCTCCTTCCCCTATGTTCAATGAGTGTCGATGATATAAACTAAAATAACATAGGGCCTGAATCAGAAACTTCCAGAATGAGAGGACAAGTCTATGACAAAGTGGACTATGGGTTATCACTAGGAGTTTATTCAATAGGTACAGATGAGATAGAGCAGGCCAAAGCACTGCCAGGCCTGGGCATAGAGTTCTCCCAAGAAGAATGGAAGCTCCAACAGGGCAGAGAATGTCATCTGATTGCAATATTGCTGTGCCCCCAGCATTGGATCTAGCACCTTGCTGGTGGCAAGCACTCCGCAAATACTGACTGCCTGAATTATGAGTGTTATATATGTGGTACCAGATAAAGAATTCAGACATTCACTTAAAACTGAAAAACAGAAAATGAGTGCGGTTAATATACTAAAATACATTGAATTGCATACTTTAGATGAGTGAACTATCAGATATGTAAATCCCATCTCAATAAAGCTGTTCAAAGAGTAGAAATAACTGAGCATCGACTTATACATGGGGCACTGAGACAAGCCCTGGGGATGTGTGAGGACATGGACACCGAGGTCTGCTTATGAAGATGACAGATATGCCTTTCAGCAAGACCCTACACAGAAAAATGTCTCTACCAAGAAAGAATGACTGCAAGGACAGACATGCAGGTCTAGTAACATTTGGATTATTAAAACGGAGCAGCCAGTGGTGTGGTGATTAAGGCACCCAGATCCCACATGACCAGTGGTGCAGTTCAAGTCCCAGACCTGGCAGCTTGAGAAACCGTCGGGCATATATGCATGTTTACATGCCCAAAATCCCAAAAGGAAGGGGAGATGAAGAAGAAAGGATTATGGCATGACCATTCCCCATGGGAGACCCTTCTTTCTGGCAAGCACATGCACTCTCCAGAAAAAATGTCAAAGATCAACAAAAAAGTGGAGCCATTAAGCATATAATGAGCACCGTACACGAGCACGCCAGTGATCCAGCCCAACTCCACTCCACTCCCACCCCTATTTACAGCTGCATAAACTGGGGCTGTGAGTAGGAAAGCAGCTTAGCCAACAGCCACACCCAACAGAGACAAAAACCCAAGCAGCCTGACTCCAGAACCAACATCTTTTCCCCAATAGCACACTACCTCCATCACAAGCCCTACTGAGATGTGTGCTTCCAGAACGGGCAAATTCGAGTCCCAAGAAACAAATCAGGGCCAACACTTGATAGCATGATTCAGATGCAGCCAGCACCTTTCATGATTCACACTAAAACAATAGACGCACACAAAATGCACCAGATCGGGACATAAGCTATCCCCATTCTACAGAAAAGGAAACGTGGGCACAGAACCCTTATTAGCTTGTCCAGACTCCAGCTGGTGAGCAGTGGAATCAGGATCTGAACTGTACCTGGGAGAAGAGACGGGACTAACAGTGTGTCTGTCAGCTCGGGCTGCCATAACAGAACCCGGCTGGCTGAGTGGCTGAAACAACACACTTTTCTCTCACAGTTCTGGGGCTCTCAGTCCAAGATTAAGGTGTCAGGTGAGGTTCCCCTGAGTTCTCTCTCTTTGACTTGCAGACATCCATATTCTCACTGCGTGTGTCTTCACATGACCTTCTAAGTTTTTCTTTCTTTCTTCCATGAGCATGAGAGACAGAGACAAAGACACAGAGACAGCACCCCCAACAGGACCCTGACACCACAATCCACGCTCAGCCTCACCCAGCCCTGGTTCATGGGCACACATGTGCCAGTGTAGTCAAGGAGGTCCCAGAACAAGAAACCAGAACCTCCCCATGTGGGTCGACCTCTCAGATGTCGTGCTCTAACACCGTGCCACCGTTCAGCCCGTGACTTCTGTCAGCATGCACCCTGGGCCTCTTCCTCTTCATATAGGGAGGCCAGTCCTGTTGGAGGAGAGCCCTGCAACCTCATTTACCTTCAAAAACCGCCTTAGAAGCCCCCTCTCCAAATACCACCACGCTAGGAGTGAGAGCTTCAATGTATGAATTTGGGAGGACATAATTCAGTCCATAACAAACAGCGACCTATTTCTGACAGGCAGCTGATGCCTCTGTAAATTTATAAAAAGGAAAGAAACGAAATGCAACGGTGCTAGATTAGTAACAATTTAGATAATCCTTAAACATTGACCCCCCCCCTATAAAAAAAAAAAAAACAGAATAATCCCCAAATAATTATTCCCAAGCCAGTCTCCCTTTGGAACTTACCCAAGTGGTAAGTGAAATATAATTAACATTTTTCATTAGACCTCTCAGGAGAGGACACTAAGCTCCTCACTAACTCTCCTACCACAAGGACAAAGGAATTAGTTGTTGTTTTTTGTTTTTTGTTATTTTTTAACATCAGCAATGCTTTCAATGCATAGAATCATTGTTCTCCCCCACGCATTAAAAAAAATCCAAACTACCAAATATAAAATCTCCTTAAATATGCTGTTTATTACTAAGAGCAGGAGAGAACTTAACAACATTCAAACAAGCCACACAGCATGGATTCAACTTTTGTGTCATTTCATAACCTCCTAATCTTTTTATTAATTATTTATAAAGCACCAACAGCGTTATCGTATGAAAAATAAACCTATTCCATCCAGTTTTTAAATGAGCTTTGAAAATTCTTTTGTGCTAGGTCAAATGCTGCCTTGAAAGTTGGCGAATGCAGCATGAGGCGGTTTGCCTGGCATCATTAAATCCTCTTCCAGCCCAGCTTGGGTCAGCAGAGGAGCCAGAGCTGCTGCAGAGCTGGCGGGAACCCAAGGAGGAAGCGCTCTGCCACCCATCTGCCCAGAGCAAACACTGGCAGCCACGACTGGATGCCTCTGCTTTTGCTTCGGGTAGAGGTCAAGGCTGATCATCTCGAAGGATTTACTTTGCCAAGAGGGGACTTCCTAATTCTTGCCCTTACTTTCTGTGCTCAGCATGGTCACAAGGATAACTGTGAGCCTCTTACTCTCTGGATGGGTTTCATGCCACGATCCCTCCCACGCCACCATTCCAGCAGCTCAAGAGCATACTCAAGCTCCCCTCCTCCCAAGAGATGGCCTCAGTGGCTGCCCTGAATTACCAGTGGCCACCAGGGAAGGCTGCTGCTCTGCTCTCTGCAGCCTGGGGGGGAGTCAAGAGCAGCCATTCCTTATAATGACTCCAGTTGCACAGATTGGCTGCTGTTGAACCAGGAGTGTGCCCAGAGTATCAGTAACACCCACCCTTCAGCAGAGGAGGAGCAATGCCCACACAAGTCAAGGGACTCAGAACCATTACGTTTTAAGAAAGGAAACATCTCTGCAGGCATCTGAAGCTGAGAAATGAAGCCTTCCTTCCCCCAAATGCTTTCTCTGCCCCAGAAGCAGGAGGCATTTATTTAGCCCCTAGTTAGCAGATAAGCTTGCCCTGATGTCACTGGATATAAACCCGAATGACAAAATGAGAAAGGACTTGAATCTATGCAGATTCAAGACCTAACTCAGCACTTAGCCTCTCACCACCTACATATCAGGGGCTGGCAAACCATGGCCTATGAGCCAAATCTAGCCACCAGTTTTTTATAAATAAAGTTTTATTGAAGCATGGGCACACCATTAGTTCACATGTAATCTGTGGCTGCTTTCAGACTACAATGGCGAAGGTGAGTAGTTGCAACAGAGATGACATAGTCCGCAAAGCCCCAGTATTTCCTATCTGGCCCTTTACACAAAATTGCTGACCCTACACTACATGATGTACATCTTTGAACCTCAGAGCCCATGTTCTTTAAATGAAAGCTGCATGATCTGTCCATCCGAGCTCAAAGGGCTATAAAAATCCAATTCATTCATTATACCATATTAATGACGATGACAATTCTTTAAGTCTTTAATATCTGCCAGGCAAGATTCTAAGCACTCTCCCGGAATTATTTAGTTTAATCCTTGTAACAACCCTGTGGGGAAGGTAACACTGTAAGCCTAGTCTACAGATGAGGATGCCGAGACTCGGAGAAGTGAAGGACAGTGAACAAGATGACACTCCTGGGAGATGGGGGAGCCAGGGTTCAGTCCAAGCTCCTAATCCATTCATCACCCTTTGTCCAAGCCTTGGGAACCTGGAGGTCCTGGAGGTGTTGCCCAACAGAAGAGTAAGATGACACATCTAAGCCCTACACAGGCACCAGTCATGAATCAATTGGTCCTTAATTTGGGGTTTTGTTCCTTTGCTTTACATAAATTAATAAGATAATTTGATCCAAAATTTTAGACTCCTCAGGTACATTGTGTGCCTATATCCCCATTCCTAGAGTGAATGCCCTTAGACTGAATCAGGCTCTCCTACTCTACAAAGGCAGAAAACTACTCACGACCTATGGGACACACCGAAGTCAGAGCAGGGCAGGCAGTGCCTTCCTCCCTGCCTGCGCTGGCATCTTCTTATAAGCCGCAAAGGGGCTGGCTCCATAGCAGAGCAGTTAAGTGCTATGCATAGATTGCCAAATCCTACATGGCCAACTGTGGTTTAAATCTCAGTCCCAGTAGCTTGGCCTGAGGAGGGGGGACCGCAGGTGGTGTGGTAGTTAAGGCGCTGGCCTCCCACATGGTAGACTACAGTTCAAGTCCTAGACCCAGAGACTTGAAGATCACCCAGGTGTGTATGTGTGCAAGCCCAAAAATTCTAAGAGGAAAATGAAGAAGGAATTGCAGTGTGGCCATCCCCCCGGGGGGTGATTTTTCACTTTCCCTCTCTCTGTCTCTCTCCAGCAGGCACATGTACCCTGTGGCAAAAACCTAAAACAAACAAAGAAGGAAGAAAGGGAAGGGAAGGGAAGGGAAGGGAAGGGAAGGGAAGGGAAGAAGAAATACATCAATACACTGTGTACATGTGCATGTCCAAAATCCCAATAGGATGGAAAAACAGAGGGGAAAGGACTGCAGAGTGACCTCATCCCAGTGAGAGGAATGTACAAAACACTTCCATGTGTGTCCTGCCAGAACATAAAGAGCCTCCACAAGGAGTGCCAGGTAGGAGGTAGCAGAGGCCCGACTTTGCCAGGGCTCCCCAAGTCTATGCATCAACCACCAAGCCTCACCACGTCTCTGAGAGTCATTCTGGAAAGAAACAACTGACAAGATCCTGTCACGTCATTCTGTTTTGTTTCATGTCTGAACCTCAGGGCCTCGAGGGCTGGCCTCACTGGTGCTTTGAGCCTGCAGGGTGCTGCCCTGCTTCCTAAAAGCACCCTCTGCAAAATAGGGGCTCATAACAACCGTATTATCCCCCTTAACGGCAGAGGGCATGTTCTAAGGCTCCTCCCTCTATCTTCATCTGCTCAAATGTTGCTTCCACCAGAGAATCTTCCATGGCCCCACCCCCCACCATACACATGTAAGCAGTGTCTCTGTTTTCGCCTCTCAGACAGCCTACGCTTTCTTCAGAGTGCTTCTCTGTAAATACACATTTCCTGAAGTGAGTATGTGATTACCGCCTGCCTCCTCACCAGGATGCGGCAGTTCATTACTGTCGCCCGGTGCACACCAAAGGAACTCGGCGGTTTTATTTCTCCCTGAGAGGCAGTACAGCATGGTGGCTAAGAGCTTGAGCTTTAGCGCAGGGTCAGCAAACTTGGTAAAGGGCTGGTGATAAATATTTTGGGCTCTGTAGCCACTCAACTCTGGGGTGTCTAGTTAAAGCCACAGAAAAGGTCATCTGAAACCAACTGGGTGTGGCTGTGCCACAGTAACACTTCATTTACAAGACAAATGGTAACCAAGGCCCTGGTAGGGTGGTAATGTGACCCTGCAGGCCACAGCGTGCCCACCCTGATCCAGAATCAGGCTGTGACTCTGAATAGAGGCTCAGCCACTCCCCAGCTTGCCTGGAACAAGTGACTTCCCCTGTTTGGGCCACAGTCTCCTCACCTGTAAAAGGAGATGATAAGAGTATCTCCCCCTCGGGCTTTGGGAAGGTTAAACCATGCCTGAGACACAGCAGGTACTCACACTGGCCGCTGGAACCCTAACAGTAATTACTAATGCTGGTGGTTGATGACAATCGGGTCTGTACCTCCAACCCTAGGCAATGAGTAAGTGATTTTATTCATGATGACAAGATGATGATGACGGAGTCAACCCTGAGGGGGACGGCAACCAGCTGAACGCAGGAAAGGAGAAGGAGCTCAAGAACTCTACCTGGGCCCACACAGGCTCCATGACATCTGGTCCCCAGACAGATCTCCCCCCGACCCCCACCCAGTCACCTCTCCGTAACCAACCTGTCTGTGTCCCTGGCTGAGCTCAGGCAGACAGTCAAGGGACTCTGGCTTAGACCAGACAACCAGCTGGTGCAGTCACAGGCCACTGGAGTCAGATTTCTCAAGAGGCATTTCCAAATGGGGACCGTGACTTCACCAGCTTCAAGCTGCCATGAAAGCAGTTTTCCCAGTTCAACCAGTAAAGCTAAGACTAAAATCACAGGGTCCCCTGAAGTCAAAAATTTCTGTGGATGCAAAAGGGACATGCAAGGAGCTAATGGACCATGTGGGGAGTCGCATAAGACAGGGCATTCCCAGTTCACCACCATCCCAGGGGAAGTTCAGACTGGCTGACCGCACAGGACAGAGCCACGCGGCGCCCAAAGCAGAGACGGAAGCACTTTCATGGCAGGGCTTGGATTTTGTTTTGCAAAATAAACAGACCATAATTAGGTATAGTCATGGTATAATTATCTGGGATCATTTCATAAATTGAAAAAAGAAAAGCAGTTCTCTGGAATGCAAGGTTCCTTACATTTTATCTGGCCCAAGAGCATGAGCTGGAGGCCATGGACATGCCTCACGCGTATCAGTCATCCCCAGGCCACTCCCTAACTTTTCACCATGTCTGAGACCTGTGCTAATAGTGCCTTAATATTTTTCTATAAATTGGCCTGCCATTTTTTTATATCACTTTGTCCTAAGTAATAAAATCTGGTAAGCCATACATGTGATGTGCCATATTTTACTTTCTAAAACTCAGTAAAAAAAATTTAACATGGAAATCAAAAATGTTCATCTGTACAGCAAGAGAAACCACGCTATTGCCCAAACGTGGGAGCAGGATTCAGCACCACGACCCCTGCAGCCAGCTCGTGCACAGCCTAACTTGTAGTCTCTCAGGGTGTGTCACTGGATTCAGAGACATTTACTCAGTCTAATCAAGTAGGGCATCGGGCTGGGCTCTCGGGAGCAGAAAGGAAACACAGGGAATACGCTGCATCTCAGGGAACAGTTATTGTTTCTGCTTCCAGCCAGAATGCACCTCCTTGGGCTGGCCTGCCTGTGGCACAGTGGTCGAGAGACCTAGACCCAGGCCTTGTGCAGTGCAGGGAGTGAGGGTTCTAGAGCCCAGCCAGGAGAGTGGAAAGGAGGGGTTGTCCAAGTCACACAGCTAATTAAGTAGCAGAGCCAGGATTAGAACTCAGGTTTCCTGCCTCCCAAGATTGTTTTTTGTTTTGGGGGTTGTGTGTGTGTGTGTGTGTGTGTGTGTTTTGAGAAGTTTTTGCTATAGGGCACGTGCGTTCACCAGAAAGATGGAGAGAGAGAAAGCGAGAAATCACCCCCCAGGGGGGATGGCCATGCCACAATCCCTTCTCCTCCATTCTCATCTCGGGATCTTGGGCACACACGCACACAAGCCCGGCATGAGTTTAAGCCAGGACTTGAACCACAGTCGGCTACATGGGAGTTCAGTGACATTGTCATTACGCTAACTGCTGGTTCCCTGCCTCCCAAGATTGTTAAAATTAGTCTGCAGAAGCAAACCCCCAGTGACTTCTCGGAGCAAATAATCAGACGGCCATTTGTGGTAATAAATTCTAGAGTGGATTACGGAGGGGGCCCGGCTTGCTTGGATGGCTACATGAACATAGCCCTGGAGCAGACAGAAGAGGACAACATGAATGGGCAGCTGAAGAGCAAGTACGGGGATGCGTTCATCCGTGGGAACAACGCATTGTACGTAAGTACACAGGAGAGAAGGATGTGAAGACACCGGGAGAGCAGTAGTTTTCATAGTTGTACATATTTTTATAGAATTCTTTTCTATTTGTTGGTTCTTTTGTGAGGTAATTTGTTCCGTTTCATAATAGTTGGTGAGTTTTTAACTGACATGTAAGTTAAAGGTATTCAACTGTGGATTTCATTGTAAAAAGTTCTTTGACATTTAAATTTCAGTCATTTTCTTTTACCTTTATGTCAGTATACAGAATGTTGAAAGTATAACAAATGACAAAAAGAGAGAGAGAGAGAGCTGGATCCCACTTCTTACTGCAGTTCAAATCCCTCCCAACTCTGGCAGTTTGAAAAATATGCCAGTGTCAGGAGCATGTGCATCCATGCCCCAAATCCTGAAAGGATGGAGAAATGGAGAAGAGATTGCAGCATAAACATACCCCACTGAGGGGTTCTTTCTCCCCCCGCCCCATCTCTGTCAATCCATATGTCCTCTGGCTAATAAAACAAAACAACATAAAATAAACAAAAGAAGTCAGGCACATGTGTGTGGATGCCCAAAATCCTGACAAAAAGAAAGAATGAAGGGAAAAGGTTTGCAGCGTGACCATGTCCAACCGAAGGGTGCTTTCTCTCTCTGGCCAGCGCACACATCCTCTGGCAACTAAAATGGATGTGTAACTAGATCAGACGTTGCTCTCTCCAGCAAAGGGGCTGACTCAAGGATGGTCACACACTGAGGTCCAATATGAGCCAAGGAGAGTCCAGTCTGAGACTAGTTTGATTACAGAAAGCCAAGAAGTTCCATCTTGCCCACTGAGCATGAAACTGAGTTAGGAGGTCTGGAACTGCTATGGCCACCTCTTGCCTGCCAATAGAAAGTCTGTCCAGTAACAAGGCCAATAAAGGAGGGGGCAGAGCTGCACCGTGGATCCCACCACGCCTGAAACAAAACTCTACCCAGGTGAGGTGAGTCCATTAACCCTTTACTGCTTCACCAATCTGCATTCTATTTTTCTGGCCCTTACCCTTAGGAGCCCTAGATGATATATAGCCCCTCCAGGGGGGATTCAAACTTTTTTTTTTTTATTTCAATGGTAAAAATAGACCTGTGAATGTAGGTTTATAAAAAACATTCAGGGACCAGCAGTTGGTGTAATGGCTATGTTGCTGGACTCCCATGTATTCAACCATGGTTCAAGTCCCGGACCTGGTGACTTAAACTCACACCAGGCACATGTGCGTGCATGCGTGCCCAAGATCCCGAGAGGAGAATGGAGGAGAAGGGATTGAGGCATGGTCATCCCCCCTGGGGGTGATATTTCTCACTTTCTGTCTCTCTATCTCTCTCTGTCTTTCTGGCAAGCACACGCCCTATAGCAAAAACCTCCCTTTAAAAAAAAAAAAAAGTTCAGTTGAGCAAGCATTCAGAAACTAAGGAGCAGCAATTTTGCCTTCATGGACCACTTTTTCTTCACTTAGGCGTAAGCAAGTTGACCTGAGACAAAAAATGACAAGCAAGTTATCTTTTCATGCCATTATATCAGTGAGTGACCTGACAAGCCACGTATGTGCCACTTATAACTAGAAAGCACGCTGCGATAAGGGAAAAGCTGTTTGCAGATGGGATGTCATTCAAGCTACTTTGTGCTTCAGGATCATTACCAAGAAAAACGTTTGCAAGGCAGACTGAGTGACAGTGACACCAAAGCAAAGACACAGGCCTACACCATTTATTCTCACATCTGGGTGAAACCACTTATTTTCCACTTAATAAAAAGTTAATGTGTCCACAGAAGTTCTGATAAGTGTTCCTTATCTGCTCCTTAAAAGGCTGAACATGACAAATTCCTGATTCATTCACACGATGGCAATGCAAATGCAAGAACAGTCGTGGGAGAAGTGAGTCAAAGAAGCATGAATAAACACCCTCCATATGAAGTTCACTGCCCAAAATAAGAAAATCCCTTGATTAAAAACAAGCCAAATGCTCAGACTGCTTGTACGGCTTCTGAATGCCAGCCCATTTTAAAGTGAGAAGTTTCAAAAAATATTATCAACCAAAAAGGAACACACTCGTAAACAGTACTAAATCTTCTCAAAGTTGTAACACTGGGCCAGAAGGCAAAACGCGGGGGCTAAAACCACAAACCTACACAATCTAGGCCATCCTATAAAGCCCGTATTACAGAACTCGTCACGGTTGCACAGGTACCCTTAAACTGGCTTCACTAGCATCCTGTTCACCAGAAATCAACTGGAAATTCTGCCTTCCAAATCCCTGGAGGCCTGCTCAGTCCAACATCGCACCTCATTCCTACTCACACGTTCTGCTCCAGTCACACCTGCCTTCTTCACATTCCTTACCCACACTCCTCCTCACCTCAGGGCCTTTGCACATGCCTTTCCCTCTGCATGGAACAGTCTGCCCCCAAGATCTTGGGAGAGTTGGCTCTTTCTGTTCCTGCCATTTTCAGCTCTTTTGTGCCTCCTCACCAAAATGCCTTCCCAGCTAGGATAGCAGCCTCCCACCAACAGATAGCCACACAGGTCCCCACCAGCTTCACATCATGTTCTATGTCTTCTTGGTGCTTATACCAACACTGTAACTTCACTGACTTGTTATCTGTCTCTGTCCTCCCCCACCCCACTAGAATGCCCGGCGCTGCGCACGTCTCTCGTTACCCACACCTACACATCCTCTGTACCAGGGAGCATGCCACCATCCCTCATGCCAGAAACAGAATCCACATCAGTTCAGTTTTGTGCTCTCCTATAGGGAGTTCCAAAGGAACTTCCAAGGCAAGGGACAGTCCCCAGCTCTGGCTGAATGTACAGACTTTTTTTTTAAGAGGTTTTTGTCTTAGGACACGTACACTCACCAGAGAGACAGCAAGAGGGCAAGTGAGAAGTCACCCTGCAGGAGGCATGGTCACACCACAATCCCTTCTCCTCCATTCTCCTCCCAGGATCTTGGGCACTCATGCACATGTGCCCAGCATGATTTTCAAGCCACCAGGTCCAAGACTTAAACAATGGTTGGCTATGTGGGAGTCCAGCAAAGTAACCCCTATGTCATCTGCTGGCCCTGAACGTATAGATTTAACAAATATGTATTCTCCTGAGACATCACCCCAGACTACGGCCCACTCATGAGCAAGAAGCTTCTAAGCAGTCCCTCGTCACCTTTTGCTAGCAGCCCCATCCAACCTGTCCTCCACAGGGCACTCAGTGAAAATGCTCCTCCACCCACGTAAACTCCAGTTCGGCCTCCTCAGCGGTGCACTGCTCATTAAGGCAGTGGCCAAAGCACAAAGCACGATGCGTGGAACTCCGTGGTCTGGCTCTGTTCAGTCAAGCTCCTCTCCAGTCACCCTGAACACCCTGGTTGCAGAGTCTAGTTCCTCGAACACACACAGTGCCCTTCCATACTTTTGGAAAAGCCCTCCTCCCTGCCAGCCCCACTGCCAAACCCCTCATCATCTTTCCAGATGAAGCTCAAGTGTTCCTCCCCAGGGAGGCTAGAGTCCAACTTCCAGGGCAACATGAGCCAATTAACTTAGAACTCTCTAAGGGCATGCCATCCATCATCAGAACCAGTGTGTGAGAAACACTTGCTTGTCTGTATCCAGGGCCCGGGGGCAAGGACCTTGTCTTACGTGATGCCACCCCCGCCCAGCACCACAGCCTACGCAGGACAGGCCTTCCTGCGCAAGCTGCATTCAGCGAGCACATATGACGTGCCTCCCACATGCCGGGCCCTGTTCTATGTGCTGGGCCCAAAGTGAACAAGACAAAGAAGGCCCAGGGCTCAAGAGCTTTTAGGCCAAATCAAAGTCATGCTCTGACCTATGGCACAGGGGCCAAGTCCAGCCTGCTGTGTGTTGTTTCTAGTAATTTAGTGAGAAATGATTTACCACAAATTTCTGCTATTTCTGTAAATAAACTTGGTGGAACACTATGTACTGTCCGTGACTACTTTTTGCAAAAATAGCAGATTCATTACTTGTGACAGAGACCAAATGGTGTGCAAAGCTGAAAATATTTACCCTGGCCCTTTACAGAACATGTCTGCCAACCCCCTCCTACTTAGGAGGATGGAGATGCCCTAGACAAGACCGACCAGGCAACCAAGTACAAGATCATTTCAGAGGGTCAAAGCGTTGGGCGGGTGAATGCTGGGCGGTGAGCAGACGAGGTCCCTCGGAGGCAGTGGCATCTGTGCCGAGCCTGGGCATCCTGAGGAAAAGCCAACTGTGCCAAGACCTAGAGGCGTTCAGGAAAGGACCCACCAGGTTGAATTATGCAGCAGGAACAAGCCTGACATTGCGGTTACAGCCCGGCAAAAGCAGATGGCACAAAGGGTAGTGGTAGGGCTGACATCAAGACTGCTTGCCCAGAAGGGTATGGGGAAGGGTTCGGGGCTGAAAATTGTGGACAACTCCCCACCACATGATCCTCCAGGCCTGGAGGGGTAAGGGGGGCAGCAGTTACCAGAAACCACTGCCAACAGGTGCTGCGGCTCAGCATGGGAATACAGCCACCACCAAGCCTAGCAGGGAGGGAGTTGGAACAATCAATGCCTTGATCTTGACTTCCTCCTGCCAGGGCCTCCCATCAATCAAATGAGCCAAGGTCTACCAGAATTTGAGACCAAGGGAGTCCACTGATGGAGCCCACTGAGGCAGGGCCCCTGGGGTGGAGAGCAGGGAGGGCAAACGGTCTGTGTGGCACCCTCATACATCTGAGGGTCAGAAAGAGGCTGATGTGGCTACAAGAGCCATGGGTAGGATTAATAACATCAACCTCATACACTGCTATGAGGTTCCAGCAATTCAAGCTCTTTGGGGGAGAAAAAAATTATGCAAATGAAAGACAAAATAATCATCACTGTGTCTGTCAAAAACATAATCGGGTGTGTGCTTTGATCAGTTATAACATGTCAGCGTTCCTGAGCGGAATTAGGAAAGCAAGAAGAGGATGATTTTTTTTTTTTTTTTTTTGAGAGGTTTTCACTGTAGGGCGTGTGCGCTCGCCAGACAGACAGAGAGAGACATAGAGACAGAAAGCGAGAAATCACCCCCCAGGGGGGATGGTCACGCCGCAATCCCTTCTCCTCCATTCTCCTCTCGGGATCTTGGGCACGCACGCACATGCGCCCGGCGTGAGATTTAAGCCACCGGGTCCGAGACGCGAACCGCGGTCGACTACGTGGGAGTCC
>NW_006159657.1:3278923-3284741 GCF_000334495.1 Tupaia belangeri chinensis | reverse complement strand
CGAGAAATCACCCCCAGGGGGGATGGTCACGCCGCAATCCCTTCTCCTCCATTCTCCTCTCGGGATCTTGGGCACGCACGCACATGCGCCCGGCGTGAGATTTAAGCCACCGGGTCCGAGACGCGAACTGCGGTCGACTACGTGGGAGTCCAGCGACATAGCCATTACGCTAACTGCTGGTTCCCAGAAGAGGATGATTTTCATACCTGAAATCACATGTACAGTGACCACCCCCAGGCACAAGGCCAGAAGTGAAAGCAATCAAATTCTAATGCTTCAGACCCAAAACAAAACGCTCCATCACCCCCACATTGATATTACAATGTCATCAAGAAACTGGGAGTAGGTTTGTTTTTGTTTTTGTTTTTTTCAGGGGGGGGGAGGTTTCTTTGCTATAGAGTGCATGCATTTGCCAGAAAGACAGAGACAGAGATATTAAGTGAGAAATCACCCCCCAGGGGGGATGGCCATGCCACAATCTCTTCTCCACCATTCTCCTCTCGGGATCTTGGGCAGGCACACACACATGCCCAGCATGAGTTTAAGCCACCAGGCCTGGGACTCGAACCACGGTCGACTACATGGGAGTCCAGCAACATAGCCATTACGCCAACTGCTGGTTCCCCAAAACTGGGAGTAGTACTAATCTAGCAGTTCTAAAACTAACATTTTTGTCACAAAGTTATGATTTTAATTGCTTGATGGTAGCTATTATTAATGTATTTTCTTTTACACAAAAATCACCATGTACTTTTTTTCCATTTTAACATAAAAATTCATAATTTACCCTTTTAAAGTATATGATCCAGTGGTCTTTACTACATCTGCAAGACTGTAAAACCATCACCACTAATTCTAAACATTTTAATCACCCCAAAAAGAAACCCTGTATCCATTGGCAGTCATTCCCAGCTGTTCCAACTCCACCCACAGCCCCTGACAACCACTAATCCACTTTCTGTCTCTAGAAATTTGCCTATTCTAGACATTTCACATGAATGGAATCATCTAATAGCTCGGAGTTATTTTTAAATGCTTTGTTCAAGACCATTTTTCTGGCTGTGACCTTTCAAAGTTGGTCGGCTGGTCAGCAGAGCACATAAGCCTCTCTGCCATGCAGCCCAGGAAGCAGTTTCAAAGAGCTGAAAGATTCTGAATCCATGCCAAAATAAAGGCCAAGCATTTTCTACCCAGACATGGGTTCTTGAAGTTAGCAGTTAACATTTATTCCTAGGATGGCCCCCTGTGGAGTGAATATAGCAAGGGAGTGGAGTAGAGTGGAGGCCATTCTTACAGGCTAGCAAAGCAGGCCAGAGGGCACACCATGGACTTCCAGCCCACCAGCCCATTCTTTGCCGGCAGTGTGACGATGCCTGCCCATCATTAGAGTCACTGTGTTCTTACTGGCTATAAAGCTTGTTGCAGAGTCCCTTTCTTAGGGCTCATAGAAGAAGGAAAAGTAAGAAATAGATTTTCACTGGAAAACCAACCCCGATTCTATGTGGCTGCCTAAATCATGAACTAAGATTCTAGGGTTATCTCAAAGGGTGCAGAGAATGATTAATAACATCTTCCATGGGCACAGGATAAAAGAGTAGCAGTAAATTATCTTGTATTTTCCACTGCCCCCCCTCCACCACCACTCCCTTGCTTACATGTTCACCAGGGCATAGAGCCCAGTACTCGTGAGATGTGAGTTCTCCTAGTTCCAGCAAGGACTTCTATTCTCCTGCTGGTGAAATACACACACAGCTGTGTCTCTAAGAAAACGCAGCTCATAGGATATAGAGTCTCACCCACTCTTTGGTGGAAACTCACATCATCGTTAGGGAGAAATTCAGTCCAACACATCTGAAGTCAAATCCTAGCAAACAAAGTGGTAAGAGTTCTCCAAATCCTCTTCTACCTGCTCAATCCTGAGATCTCTGATTATGGGGAATTAGTTCTTGCCCCTGTTCATAGAAGCAGCCAAACACACGGTGCCCTGAGATATCATCTCTGGAAGAATGGTAGGTAGAGAACTCAGCCAACTCCTTGCAACCCTCTGCAGGCTTTGCCTAGAACTGGGGATTCGGCTGAGGGATTAGCTGGCTGGGAATCATCACACACCCAAGGAGGTGCCAGTCATTGCTGGGAGCCACTGCAGCCCACTGTTAGACCAAGATCCCTGGCAGGGGTCACTTGGAACCTTCATTCAGACTAATCACTGAGACAGCCAACAAGATGTGCTTTCTACCAAACCCTATACCAGAGGAATGTGGGAGTTTTCCTGACAGAGGGGCTGTAACCAGAACAAGCCAAAGTACCTGCCAATCACCCTCAATGTGCTAACCACTAGGTTCAGACCCAAGGATAAAGTGATGGAGATGAGGAAGTAACCAGGACCCCTCTCTCTTAGGACTCTGTATCTAGTAGAGGAGGCAGGTTCTGACATGTGAGTATGTAACTCTAAACCAGAGTGAGCGCTATGAAAGAAAAGTCTGACAAAACCTACAAAAGAACAGTCCACTCTGTCTCAAGGGTCTCAGAGGGGAGGAGAGGGCCTGGCCTAGCAAAGCTACACAGACCTGGAGGATCAGTTTTGACCTTAAATAACTGTTTGTTGGGCCAGCCCTGTAGCACAGCAGTTAAGTACTGTGCATTGGAAGCCAGATCCCACACAACTGGCTGATGTTCAAATGCTGGTACCAGCAGTTTGAAAAACATTCTGGGAGCGTATGCATGTATGCCCAGAATTCTGATGAGACAGAGAAATGGAGGGAAAGGAAGGATTGTGGCATAAGCACATCCCACTGAGGGTGCTTTCTCATCCTCTCTGGAAAGCACACACACCAATCAAAAAAAAAGACTTTTTAAAAGGGGCCAGCTCTATGGGTGAGTGTGTAAGGGATCTGGCGATCCCACAGGGCTGGCTACATACTTCAAATCTGGTCCTAGCAGCTTATAACGTATGCCAGGCACATGTAGGTACATGTCCAAAATCCCAACAGGCCGGAGAAATGGAAAAGAGGGGATTGCAGGGTGACCATGCCCCATTAGGGATGCCTTCTCCCTCTTCCTTCTCTTTCCTTCTGGCAAGCACATGCATCTTCTGACATTTTTTTTTTTTAAGAAATAAAAAAACTTCTAAAATATGGGCTTTTTCTCCTCCTTGGACAACTACAGAAAGCCTGATGCCAAATTCTTCTTCCCAAAATTTCCTTTATTCCAGTGCTTTTAAAATTCCTTTAAGACAGGAAAGAAAAAAAGAGAGAAGCTAAACTTCCAATTATTAATATGTCAAACTCTGTAGAAAATAAAAAAGGACTTTACATCTAATTGTTCTCAGTGCTTTAATATAACATTCCCTGATGAAACACCTCCCAGCAGTTTAACCTTCAAAGCAAGAGGAAATCATCTCCATAATTCAAACTCGAAGAAGGGAGAAGAACAGAACTGGAACGTATCAGACAAATTGCCTTCTGTTTTCCTTCAATTTAAAGCTCAACAATTTATCTTTCTGTCACACTGCTTTGCTACATAAAACTTTCTGAAAAGTGAGCTCAGAACTTCACCATAAAGATGCAGGGAAGTCTCAAAGACAGGAAAATCTCCACAGGGGCTCCTGAACTGCACCGAGCCAGGTCCGAGACTGGCCCAGAAACAGGGAGAGCAGAATGGAAGGCTCACAATCAGATTCTGCTTTTGGAAGATGAAATGCCCCTCCCCACCACTAAAAATGAAGGATGGAGCCTCTTTTTAAACTGTCATTATCCTCAACTAAAAAAATAAAAATAAAAAACACTACAGTTGAAGACATGGACAGAAGAGCTTTTCTCCAATCATCACGAAGTATAAAAACTATCCCGCTGACCCTGAAAAATGGATGTCATGAAACTTTCTAACTGAATCTGCAGGAAGACAGAGGCCAAAGTCCAGTCCCACCACGATGTGTGGACCCTTGGCAAACCACTTGCCCTGTCATCCTCCTGTGAATTGTGAAAAAAACAGGACCCACCATGAGCGTTAACTGAGCTGATATATGTGAGAACAGAACAATTCCTGGTGCACAGGAAACGAGAGAGAGAGAGGTCGCAGTGACAATGTTTTACCTCTAACTAACGGGACCCGTGGGGCATGTGCTGTATTTCTCTCTCAGCCTGGCTCAGTCACCAGTGAAGCTGCTGCTAATGCCAGCTGGTTGACAGGTGGAAAGTGCCTAAGACACACCCCACCTCCCACCACTTGGAGGTGGTGGCTCACCCATTTTGTGGATGAGCAAGCTGAGGTTCAGAGAAGCAAAGTCACACACAGACCATGCTGCTGGGACCCAGGAGGGTAAGCAAACAACCCAACTCCAAAGCCCAGGGCACTTGCTACAATGCTACATTGTTAACTCTCCACATGTCCATCTGAGGCAAACCTTGAAATGGCCACCCGTAATTGTCCCATTTTCCCAAACTAGAAAGCAGTTACCTGGTCTGGATGTGGAAGGTGATGACTCAAATGTGGGCTTGGGTGTCTACCTTTTAACAGGAATGTATAGAAACCAAACGTTCTACTATGTAGTTGTCTTCAGTGTATTATTATTGTGAGTAACTACTAACACAGCTTCATCCAAGAGTCTCCATTGTCCCTGCCAACATTGCTAATTAAAAAAAAGTAATAATAATAAGTTGAATTCAAAACCAGCTTAAACAAAGCCGTAATAAAAATTTGAGACAATCTGGGACCAGTAGATGGCATAATGGTTATCACTGGACTCCTACATAGTTGACTGTAGTTTGAGTCCTAGTCCCCGTGGCTTGAAACTCACGCTGGGCATGTGTGCATGCATGCCCCAAATCCTGAGATGGAATGGAGGAAAAGGGATTTCAGTGTAGCTATCCCTGCTGGGGGATGACTTCTCACTTTCTGTCTCTTTGTCTCTCTCTGTCTGAGAGCACACATGCCCTATAGCAAAAATCTCTCTTTAAATAAATAAATAAATAAATTTGAGACAATCAAGGAAAAATGAACTTCAGTAACAAGGGACAGTGGTTAACTTTATTGTGTGGTAACAGTGTTGTGTGTGGTTACATTTTCTTTAAGTCATACCGATTAGAGATTCATGTATAACCAAGTATTTATAGGTGAAACAATATCCAAACACCAGCAAAAATAAAAGCAGAGACTGGAACAGGCAAGGCAAGGCAAGAGTATCAAGAGGTAATAACTCTTTCTGCCATTGTAAGACTATGGAGCCTGGTGGGAACAGGACCGCCAAAAGACAACTGTGTCTGGGAGCTATGGTACAAGGCCACTTTCGCTGATGAGAGGCTGGGTCTCAGGAATCAAAGAGCACACACAGCTCTTCTTAAAATTGAAGGGGTGTATGCAAAATGAAATGGAATTTTATTTGGGCAAGAGACAAAAGCAAAAACCAGTTACTCCTGGTGACACACAAAACCAGAGTAATGTTGGGAAAGGTTACTCATGTCTAGGGGAACACTGATACGGTTCATGCCGAATTGTGAAGCAACCTT
This sequence comes from Tupaia belangeri chinensis, assembly GCF_000334495.1. Taxonomy (NCBI): domain Eukaryota; kingdom Metazoa; phylum Chordata; class Mammalia; order Scandentia; family Tupaiidae; genus Tupaia; species Tupaia belangeri. The sequence continues at coordinate 3,279,237 of NW_006159657.1, read as the reverse complement.
CTTGCTAAGCCATTAGACATACAATCCATGTCATGGTGTGCCCCTCAAGAATTTAAAATAGGGAACCAGCAGTTAGCGTAATGGCTATGTCGCTGGACTCCCACGTGATCGACCGCGGTTCGCCTCCCGGACCCAGTGGCTTAAAACTCATGCCGGGCGCGTGTGCGTGCATGCCCAAGATCCCGAGAGGAGAATGGAGGAGAAGGGATTGCAGCATGACCATCCCCTCTTGGGGGTGATTTCTCGCTTTCTCTCTCTATGTCTCTCTCTCTCTGTCTGTCTGGCGAGCGCACGCGCCCTATAGCAAAAACCTC
>NW_006159657.1:3251422-3278822 GCF_000334495.1 Tupaia belangeri chinensis | reverse complement strand
AAAAAAAAAAAAGAATTTAATATAATGGGACCAGCAGTTAGCGTAATGGCTTTGTCACTGGACTCCCATGTAGTCGACCTCAGTTTGAGTCCTGGACCCAGTGGCTTAAACTCACTCCGGGCATGTGTGCATGCGTGCCCAAGATCCCGAGACGAGAATGGAGGAGAAGGGATTGCGGCATGGCCATCCTCCCTGGGTGGTGATTTCTCGCTGTCTGTCTCTCTCTCTCTCTTTCTGGTGAGCACACATGCCCGACAGCAAAAACCTCTTAAAAAGAAAAGAATTTAAAGTAATGAAAAGTAAATAAATAAAAATGGAGTCATATTCTTGTATTTTACTGAGTTGCTATATGCTTAAAAAGATGGAGACTATCCAACATTTTCAGAGTACAAGGAAGTTAGGACTATTACGTAAAGGTGATTACAGAGATTTAGAACCTATAGGAATTTTAATGTATTTTTTAAAAATAAACTTGGCTTTTAATTCCATTCTTCCACAAACAAACAAAAGACAGGTTAAGAACTGCTAAGTCTGGACAATGGGTACCTAGGGGTTTGGTATGCTATTTCATCTATTTTTGTGTGTGTTTGAAAATTTCCATAATGCAGTGAAATAAGAAGCATGAACAGATAGAAAAAGTTTTGCTCTGTGGCTGTGAAGCAGAGGGGAGAAAAGGCATCTTGACTTGGCTAAGGTCCTCTGGAAGCCAAGGTCACATCCCCATTAGCAAGGAACTTGGGGGGGGAAACAGGTGGTATCTGGCCTCGCAGCCTCCATCTTGTGCTTCCATCTGTGGAATGACCATGTCCTTTGCTCAGCTGAGCAATTTCCACTTCAGATAAAGGAGCCAAAACTAATTAGCTCCAATCTGCACAAATGAATCAAAATCACAGGCTGTGACCCTGCTAGTGACCCAGGGACAACCTCCTCCTCTGGGGTTTGAGGCCTCATGACACTGTGACCATAGTAATTACAAAGGGATGCAGCATGCACACACTACCGTGACATGTGATCACTAGGCAAAAACTAGCTTCTTAGCTGCCATTCCTGGTTGCGGTAACCTACCATGGGGCTTAGGTCTTTAAAGCCGTGATGCTGACTCCCCCTTCAGAAGATCTGTACATAATGGCTAAGATTAACGAAGATGCAAAAGCTCAGAAAAGAATTAAATATCCCCAGCAAAAATACTCATACCTGGAAGACTAAGCTGAGTCTTCTGCTTTGAGGAGTTATGCAAATAATTCATTTATATCTTGTTTATCCATCCTTTAACTCCAGCTAACAGAATCTACTCACTGCGAAGACAGATTCTTATCCAAAAGCCAAACGACTAGAATCACCTATATTATTGTTGATTCTACCCTGTATCTCTCAGGGATCGTCGGTCATGCTTTAGATCTGACCACCATCATCTGTTACCTGAACATCTCAAAGGACCTCCTGTCCATTTACCTTCCTCCAAAACACCCAGGAGAGGGAACTACCCACAGAACAGATCTGATCGGTTTTGTCTCCTCCTTAAGGACCCTCCCCAGTGTCCACAGAACCAAGGAAAACTCCTCTGGATCTGCCCCAGGGCACCCTCCAGAACCCTCTCTAGTCATATCCAGAACATGCCCTGAACTCTTAGATTCTGTGCTACAGTCATTTATAAAGAGCTACCTACAGTCGCCTCAAAGGCATCATCATCTCTCATGCCTCTCTCCCTTTGCACAAACTTCTCTCTGCCTAAAACGTCCTTCTGTGACCTTCTAGAAGAGTGTCTCTGTCACTTTTGGATACTTAGTACCCAGAAACCATACCTGACTGAAGACAGTGACCATGGGACAGCCTTTTCCTCTTGGGCTTGTGGCCTCCTGTGTGGCATGCACACCCTTTGTTTTTTTCTTTTTTCTTTTTTTATTTTTTTTAAGAGGTTTTTGCTATAGGGCACGTGCGCTCGCCAGAGAGACAGAGAGACACAGGGAGACAGAAAGCGAGAAATCACCCCCTAGGGGGGATGGCCACGCCGCAAGTCCTTCTCCTCCATTCTCCTCTCAGGATCTTGGGCACGCACACACGCCCGGCGTGAATTTAAGCTACCGGGTCCAGGACTCGAACTGCGGTCGACTACATGGGAGTCCAGCGACATAGCCATTATGCTAACTGCTGGTCCCTGCACACACTTTCTTAATAAGATCATGGACAGCAGCCTCTGTTTATCAACTGGCTGTGCCTCAGACACCATGTCATGATTCCTTAGCTACATTATCCCATTTAATTCTCACCACTACGCCTGAAGTAGGTTCTACCATTTTCCCCATGTTATAGATTAGGTTGGTACAAAAGTAATTGTGGTTTTGCATTGTTGATATTTGCCATTTGATACTGGATACATTCTTTTTTTTTTTTCATGGAAGAGGTTTTTGCTATAGGGCGCATGTGCTCGCCAAAAAGACAGAGAGACAGAGAGACAGAAAGTGAGAAATCACCCCCCAGGGGGGATGGCCATGCTGCAATCCCTTCTCCTCCATTCTCGTCTCGGGATCTTGGGCACACACGCACACACACCCAGCATGAGTTTAAGCCACCGGGTCCAGGACTCGAACCGTGGTCGACTACATGGGAGTCCAGCAACATAGCCATTACGCTAACTGCTGGTCCCAATACTAGATACATTCTTAAATAAATTTATTTTAATGTTCGTTTCTTGATTTTCATTTTTTTGCTAATGACTTGCTGTTTATTTTATATATATTTTAGACTAAGGACATACTGTTATAAAAAAAAAGGCAAATATAAGCAATTTTCTTATTTGAGGTCAAAATGGGTCATAAAGCAGTGGAGACAACTCACAACATCAATGCACTGGCCCAGGAACTACCGAGCACGCACTGCAGCGGAGTTTCAAGACATTATGCAAGGGAGACAAGAGTCCTGAAGATGAGGGAAATAGCGGCCGGCCATTGGAAGTTGACAATAACCAAGAGCAGTCATCGAAGCTGACCCTCATACAACCACATGAGAAGTTGCCAAAGAACTCAGCATCAACTGTTCTGTGGTCACTGAGCATTTGAAGCAAATCAGAAAGGTGAAAATGCTCAATAAGTGGGTGCCTCATGAGCTGACCAAAATTTTTTAAATTGTCATTTTAAACTGTCCTCTTCTCTTATTCTATGTAATGATGAACCGATTAGTGACCAGAGCATGACATGCAACCCAGAGTGGATTTTCTATGACAACAGTGGTGACCAGCTCAGTGGTTGGACCAAGGAGCAGCTCCAAAGCACTTCTCGAAACCAAACTTGCACCAGGAAGTGGGCACTATTTGGTAGGATCTGATCCTTTACAGCTTTCTGAATCCCAGAGAAATCATTCCACCTGAGAAGTGTGCTCAACAGGTCTATGAGATGCACCAAAAACTACAATGCCTGCAGCTGGCATTGGTCAACAGACAGGGCCCAATTCTTCTCCATGGCAGTGCCCAACCAAACATCGCACAATCAATGCTTCAAAAGTTGAACAAATTGGGCTATGAGGGTTTGCCTCATCTGTCACATTCACCTGACCTCTCACCAACTGGCTACCACTTCTTCAAGCACCTCGAAACTTCTTGCCGGGAAAATGCTTCCACAACCAGCAGGATACAGCTGCTTTCCAAGAGTTCATCAAATCCTGAAGCATGGATTTTTATGCTACAAGAATAAACAAACTTCTTTCTTGGCAAGAAATGTGTTGATTGCAATGATTCCTATTTTGATTAATAAAGATGTGTTTGAGCCTAGTTAAAATGATTTCAAATTCATGATCCAAAACCACAATTGCTTTTGCACCAATTTAATAATCGAGGATCATAAAGTTACAATAACTTGACCACAGTCACAAAGCTAGCAAGTACTTAATGCTGAATTTGAGTCAAAGGATTTTTTTAAGAATTATTTTACTTAATTTTACTCATCATTATCATTTTTTCAATTTGACCAGAGAGATAGAAAGGGAAAGTAAGAAAGCAAGCCACCAGGTTCGGACCTTGAACCTCAGTCGAAGAGTCCAGCACCTTAACAACCATGCCACCTGCCAGCCCCATGAGCCCCGGGTTTTCTGACTCAAAAGCCTTCTTGTTAATCACCATGAGGACACCCTAATATGCTGATGACCACAGACCAGAACTTAAGCTATCTTGTCACTCCACGTAGCAAAAGTGATTCTTTCTAATAAGAGAGTCTATGCACAAAGCACTGAGCATAGACCACAATTTTCCCACCAAAATACCCATCATCCCCTTCTTCTGTTTTATTTAGAGTGACAATGTGCTCAACTGAGAAAAACAGAAATCACATTTCCCAGCATCTCTAGCAAAGTGAAGTCAGGCCACAGAGAAATAAGGGAAACTGTTTTGAGTGACTTGCAGGTAACCTTCTTAGAAGAAGCTAGGGGACCAGCAGTTGGCATAATGGCTATGTCGCTCAACTCCCATGTAGTCAACCACGGTTCAAGTGCCGAACCCGGCGGCTTAAACTCACACCGGGCGCGTGTGCATGCATGCCCAAGATCCCGAGAGGAGAATGGAGGAGAAGGGATTGCGGAGTGGCCATCCCCCGGGGAGTGATTTCTCACTTCCTGTCTCTCTGTCTCTCTCTGTCTTTCTGGCGAGCACACGGGCCCTGTAGCAAAAACCTCTCAAAAAAAAAAAAAAATGAAGAAGCAGCAGCAGCAGCAGCTGGTACATACTTTTATTCCCTTCCTCTAAGTCGTCCTTCTGTTGCCCAGAGGTAATTGCTGGGGCTCTAGCAGCCATCTTAGACATGAAATGACCTTGGAAACATAAACCAAACACAGCAATGCCAACAACATAGAAATAACTGTCAGATACTAATTTGTTCATTAATTCATTCAACAAACTTCTACTGAGCATGGCATTTTCCAGACCCTTGGGCTAGATCCATCAGGGAACCAATGAGACAAAGGTCCTCATGAGGCTTACAACATAACACAAAAAGGCAGTACCAGATAGTAAATGTAATGATACTGTAACAGAAGATGAGAAATGCTACAGAAAAAGAAAAGGTAAAACAAAATGAGAGAGACCCAGAATAGAGGGAAGGGGAGAGACCACACTCTGAAATTCGAGGGACAAATGAGTGAACTAGAAAAATGAGAAGATCTAGTAAGACACAGTAAACTTCACCCCAAACAACCTTGAGAAAAGAAACAGCCTCAAGAGATACAGAAGAGGTGTGGATACCATCTGGAACTTAGTTCAGCCGTAACAGCTCCTTATCCCTCATTACCAGAAACAAGAGAGAGCTGGACTTGAAGGCAAGTCTATTCCACACCAGCTAGTCATTTTAATTGGCCTTTGCGGAATGGTCCATGCGGGGCCTTTGGAGCTCAGTGGGTGGTGCACTTCAGGACCTCCAACTCTCCACCTTCACCCACGCAGCTCAGCTCTCAGTGAGGTTCCACACGGGGCTTCCGCCTAAGAACGCATCTAGAGAAAGAGTTCTGTTTAAAATAAAGCGTGCTTGTGAAGGGTGTTCAGCGGCAGAGCCATGTGATGGCAGGTACGAGTCTCACGCCTCTTTGCATTGTCGGTTTGGCACCCACTACGAACTCAGTGAACTTTTGTTTGCTTGTTGAACAAATAAACTTTGCAAACTTCCAGAATCACTAGACTTGACAGTTGTCTCTCTTTAAACCATTTTGCTGCTGCTGCCAAGAATATCTCCCCTCCTCTAAGCTTCCTGTTGCTCCCCTCCCCGGCTCTAAAATAACGAGAAGTTGCTTGGCAGTGATGTCACATTGCCACTGTCACCGCCTGCAGGGCATTCACATGCTGGCTATATTTAAGACCCAGGCTTCATGTTCAGTGACATGGAAATTGCCACCTTGTGAACTGTACCGGAAAGGCAAGATTTGAAAAATTATTTCTACGAATAACCAGGTTGCAAATTCTGCCTCTCTCGAGGCAAAGAGGAAAAGCTAGGGGGTTAAACTGAGCAATGGGCTCCCGTTAAGAGCTAGGTCCAGTGTCCTTCCAACATTCCTCTGAAATAACTCAAGCACCAGCATTTACTTGCAGCCCTAATTCTCTTCCAATTGTTCATCTTTCCAGGGCCCTGTTTTACCTCTCCAAGCCATTCTGTTATTTTTATTTACTCCTCTAGACTTCTCTACCTACTCATTAGAAAAGACAGCAAATGGAGTGCTAATGAATGGTAAATGCATTTCCCTCCCCAGTGGATAATTATCATAACCTTTTCATGAGAGTTCTATCATATTTATTGGCTTAGGTCATTTTTTATCCCTCCTGCTTCTGTGCTTTGATGGGGAAAAGTGATGGACTAAGGCCATGTTTCAGACACAACCTTCTCCCTTCTCCCTTAACAGCTGCATAGTTTTTGTATCTCGATGAACCTCCCAAGTCCGTGTTTGCTACAGATTTTGTGGGGAACATCTGGCATCGGGTACTAACGGCCCTGAAGCTTAACAAGCAATGTGGGCATGTGCTTCAAAATGCAGATGTTCATGCAAATATACCTTGCTGCTTACTCCCTAAAATTTTTAGTTCATCAACAAAACCTGAGTCTTTGATTGGATTCTAGAAGCATTAGAGAAAATAAACAAGCGCATAGCTTTCTCCCTTCTGCATGACAGCTTTGAGAGATGCTACAGTGCTCCTCTTCTGCTCACATTTTGCTGCTATCATTTTCATATCAAAAAATATCTCAGAGCTGGTTCCGTGGCCTAGTGGTTGAGGGAGCTGGGTCTCACATGGGCACCTGTACAATTTGAATCCCAGACCCAGCAGCTTGAAAAGCATACTGAGCATGTGTGTGTGCATGTGCCCCAAATCCCAACAGGACAGAGAGATAGAGAGAACTGATTAGGGCATGATCACATCCCATTTGGTGACAGAGAGGTCCTTTCTCCTCTTCTTCTGACTGTCTCTCTCTCTCTCTCTCTCTGATGAGCACAAATGCCCTCTGGCGGAATTTTAAAAATAAGTGTCAGACCAGCGAGTGACATGATGGTTAAGTGTGCTGGACTCCCACATGGCCGACCATGGTTTGAATCCCAGACCTGGTAGCTTGCTTCCTCACTTTCTTTCTCTCTCTCTCTCACTCACTCACTCACTCACTCACTCACTCACTGTCCCTCTCTGGTCAAATAGAAAGAAAGACAGTGGGGAGGAGGGGAGGGAGAGGAAGAGAGAGAGGGAAAAAGAAAGAAAAATCATTCTTTAAAAAAAATGTATCCAGAAAACTTGCACTAGGCATAACACTCTGCAAGGGTCATGAAGGAACTGAAACAGCCCTCCACTGTCTGGGCTGTTGAGAAGGTGCTGCCATCATTTAAAGTTTAGACACTAATCCATTTGGGATTTCCATTCTCTTGCCTTCGGGGGAATCCCACAGTACTACTCTTCCCCAGAAAACAGGCTAAGAAGTCATTCGTGCCAGGTACCTTTGCCCTCCACTGTCCCAAAAGCAGGAGCCGAGGAGTGACAGACAATAATGGAACTAGCTCAAGCCCTAGTGACTAGGTCCCCCCTCCTCCCCCTGGAGTGAAGAACGGTACCCACTGAACACCATTAAAAGGCCATTCTTTTGCCCCGCGATCCCACTCCTGGAGGTACATACTAAGAAAAAAATTGACAGAGGGAAAAAAAGCTACAGGACATTTAGGACATTTATTGCAGCCTTTATCTCTCATCCCCAAAGACTGGAAGCAGCTTCAACGCTGGCCCAGGTAGAAACCAGAAAGGATAACGTGCATGCTACACAGCCAGCAGAAATGACAATGGGGGCCGGTCTCAGCAGCAACAATGCAACCAGACCCGCGTGGGAAAAGCCATGGGCTTACACCCAAACCTCCCTTTGGGTATAAGGACACATGCTCTTGATCCAGGGCTGACTGAGACTGGAGTGCAGGGAGAAGACTGCAGGGTGAAGATCCTGTTGAAGGTGACCCCACCCCACATCTGCCTCTCCCTCTCGCATGGGAGAAATGAATAAACGTTTTTCTTTTTTTTTAATGACAATGGGTCAAGGGTCACAGAGTACAGATTTCGGTATCCTGGAACCAACCCCCTGCAATACTGAAGGATAATTATATTTTTCAAACAAGCCAACAAACAAAACATTCACTCCCTAACTTGGTTCTGAGACAAAAATTTCAAGAGCCTTCACCTTTCTGAGACTGATTTAAGTTAACTTATCCCTTCAGGTCTTTACTAGCATCTGCTCTAAGCCCTTGCTACTCAAAGTGTGGTCTAGGAACCCGTGGCATCAATATCACAAGGGAGCATGTGAGAAATACACGCTACCAGGCCTCAGTCCAGACCTGCTGAATCAGAATCTGAATTCTAACATGATCCCTGGGTGCATGGTGGGTACATTAAGGTTTGAGAATCGCTTCTCTAAGCCACCAGTTGTCAACCTTGACTGTACACTGGGAATTGCCCAAGCTGTCTGAGTCTCACCTCCAGAGATTCTGATTTAATTGGTCTAGAGGGCGGCCTGGACATAACAGTTTTAAAAGCTCCCCAGGTGACTATAACGTACAAGCAAAGTCTAAGCAAAATATTTAGCTCGTCAGCCCGGAGAATTCTTTATTAGAATGTTGGTTACATCTGAGCAACAACAGGCTAGATTAACTCCAGAAAATGACTCTTTGCAGCCTTGAGGTGGAGAGATAATTGACTTCCATGAAACAATCGCCATCATGATGGCTGGCTGTCACTCAGCGCCCACGCAGGGCGCTGTCTGGCTGAGCCCTTGTCGTGCACCATCTCTTACATAGTGCCCGCAAGTCCTATGCTAGTCTTCTAGAAAAGAAGCATCCAGGCAAAATGACCAGGTGAGATCACACACCTAGAAGTAGCTGAAGCCCTTGCATGACCTGGGGACGGGCACGTCCTTAAACTATGTGCTGAAGCTCCCTTCCTTGCCTCACCCTTGTCCTGGGTCCAGGATGGAGGATGCAAATCCAGGCCTGCCTCAGACCATTATGCAACACTTCCTCCTAGAAACTGCCAACCAAACCGAAGTATGTGGAATTATCAGCCAAAAGGTTAATATCTTTGTTTATACAAGATGCTCCTGAACTTACAATGGGGTTACATCCTGATAAACTCATCAGAAGTTGAAATATTCCAAGTCAAAAATACAATCAGTGTTGGGACCAGCAGATGATGTAATGGTTACATCACTGGACTCCCACGTACTTGAACACAGTTCGAGTCCCAGACCCAGTAGCTTAAAACTCACACCAGGCACATGTGTGTGCATACCCAAGATCCCAAGAGAAGAATGGAAGAGAAGAGATTGAGGCATGGCCACCCCTCGCCCCCCACCCCCCGCCCAGGCGTTGATTTCTTGCTTTCTGTCTCTGTTTCTGTGTGTCCAGCGAGAACACACACCCTATAGCATAAATCTCCCTTTTTTAAAAAATGCACTCAGTGAATCTAACCTACCAAACATCATAGCTTAGGCGAGTCCACCTTAAATGTGTTCAAAACACTCACATGAGTCTATAGTTGGGCAAAATCATGTAACAAAGAAACCTATTTTGTAATAAAGTATTGAATATCTCATAAAATGTATTGTATGCCATACTAAAAATGAAAAACAATGTTGTATGAGTACTCAAAGTATGGTTTCTATTTTTTTTTTTTTTTGAGAGGTTTTTGCTACAGGGCGCGTGCACTCACCACAAAGACAAAGAGAGTCAGAGAGACAGAAAGCGAGAAATCATCCCCTGAGGGGATGGCCACATCACAATCCCTTCTCCTCCATTCTCCTCTTGGGATTTTGGGCACACACATAATGCGCCCGGCGTGAGTTTTAAGCCACCAGGTCCAGGACTTGAACCGCGGTCGACTACATGGGAGTTTAGTGACATAGCCATTACGCTAACTGCTGGTCCCTCAAAGTATGGTTTCTATTGATATCACTTTCATACCATCATACACCCAAGCCATTGGTAAGTCAGGGACATCTTTATATCCTTCCCCTCTATTTTCAGCATCTACAGGATAGAATAAGTTCTATTGTGTTTATCTATGCTTAGATATTGCTTATCTAAACTTAACATAAAAAGGTAAATATTTGATCAGTGACTCAACAAAGAATAATATTAATTAACTGTTCATCCTTTGCTGAATTTTGGTAGCATCAAAATAGGGAAATAGCTCTTACGCCACATTTTCTCCTACCATGTCATGCATGTCTTCTACTCATTCCTCTCCTCACACACTAGTCTCACCCCATGCACTCAACTCTCCTTGGCTACTCTGGTGTAAGTCATTAATGACTTGCCAGCTGCTGACAAGCATGAGTTAAAAAATGACAAAGATGGGCCAGCCATAGCATAGCATTTAGACTCTGCATAGAAGAGGCTGAATCCACATGGCCAACCAGAATTTGTGCTCCAGACCCTGTTGGCTTCACACCAGGTGCATCGAAGTCTCTCTCTCTCTCTCTCTCTCTCTTAATACACACACACACACGCACACACTTGCCCTCTAGCATAAACAAACAAACAAAAAAAAGATGTCGAAGAACACAACTCAATTCATGAGACTTGGCCAAGTGAAAGTGCCAGCAACCTTGGGGAAACAGGCTTCGCACCCAAGGAGAGACTAGGAGAGCCAGGATGGCTAGACACACAGTTGAGACTCAACAGATAATTCAGTGTAGCCAGGATCTGATCCCTGGCCAAGATCTCAAAAAGGATGAGGCAGCTGAAAAGTAACCAGAAAGCTCTTGAACACAAAATTCTGGTACATTTACAAATGCCCTTGAAAAATAGAATACGGCCAGCCACTGGTGTGGTAGGTAAGGCAACTAGATGCTACATGGCCAACTGCCCAGTTTGAGTCCTGGACCTGGTGTCTTGAAAAAAAAAACCAGGCATGTGTGTGCAAGTCCAAATCCCAACAGGAGAGATAAACAGGAGAAGGGCCCATGGCATGACCATTCCCCTATGAAGGGATGCTTTCTCACTTTCTCTCTCTCTCTCTGGAAAAATAAATGTTTAATTACTTTTGCAGGTATGGTATCTTAGCTATGAATTTCATGTCTGAATAGTAAAAGGGGTATTGCCAAATAATTTTATTAAAGTGAAAGAGTAAGTCTGCTAAGATCAAGTCTAAAGATGACAAAGTAGCGGGACGAGATGTTTGCCAGTGAGGTCAAATGATCAGACGTGCCATCTAACCAAGGAAAAACATAGGTAAACACCACACAGAGACATTTAGACCACAGATCAAAATGGTGGGAACCATGTTACATTGACTACTCGCAGGACAGCTAGCACAAGAATAACAGCCAGTACCTTCACTTGGGGAAATCACAGAATCCAAATGTGAAGGGGAGGTGAGCCACTGCAGAAGTGAGCTACTGCCAGGGACACCTGCCAACCCTGCTGACCAGCATTTACCCCCATCTGATTTTTCTTTCGAGAAAACACTCCTCTGTTCCTCATCCCCACGCCATGTAGTTCAGTGAGGAAAAACTAGCCACCTCCTGGCTCCAGTCTGGGCAACAAGAATGATGTGTCCCACTGGGAGATGGGAATGGACCCCAGGGATTCCTTCAGAGCTACTGGGAAGTCCTCTCCTCCCACCAGGACGCTAAACTGACAGGACTTAGGCTGGAGCTGCTGGGGGACCCTGGTCACCCCAAGGGAAGAACAGGTCAGAGAATGAGACTGAAACCAAGGGAATGGAGACATGGAAAGACGTGTGACACCCAGAGCCCTATCCATCCAGCTGAGCAAAAAGCTAGCTCTTTCCTAAACTCCTAAGTTACACAACCTGTTGTAATTTTTCAGAGGCAGTTTAGCATAGGTTTCTGTTATCTGCTACTAAGAGCTCTCAGGTTCTACCTGCTTTAAGCAGTAAGATCTAAATGGATGGCCAAGGGGTTTCCAGAGAGCCCAATTCCCAAAAAGTGACTTGAATATGGTCTGGGAACAAATGACTGTCATCAGTCTGAAGCTCAGTCTGAACGACAGCACTGAGAAATGTCAGCTTCCAGCTCCTGATGGCTCTTCTGTTAATACCTTCTCCCTATCACTCAAGACCAAGGCCAGAGCCCAATCCTGAGATAGAAGGAGACCTTAAGCCTGCCACACATGGCAGCTATCTGTTTTTGGCCCTCGCTCAGTCATGCGTCCAGACAACGACCGAAGAAAACGCCCATGCCGTTTCCATTGGCCGATAGTGTGTTCTTTCTGGGATCACAAACTTTAACAAAAAAGTTAATTTATATGACTTGGTAGTTATTCTATACCATTCCCTGGCCATTAAAAAATTTAAGGGAAAAAAAAAAAAAAAGAAAGAGCCACTCAACAACCAAGGGACAATCTTTCTCCAACCATGTCTCTGTGGCCAGATCATATACCCCTTTTCTGAACCAAGTTCAATATTCATACCTAGGTGGGTAAAGCCATGGTTATCTGGATCAATTGCTATGGAAAGGAGACAGAATTATCTTGACCAGATTAGAGACGTCAACTTTGGTCTTGGGAGAACTCACCCCTGACCACCAATCAAGAAAAATAAGTAAATAAATAAAGCAAGCCATGACTGATAACTTCAATATGAGGCAAGTATGGGGAAGGTTTTTAGGAAGATAACACAAAGTCCTCTACAGGAACTCTTTTTCTAGTGAAAGAACCCCACTTTCCTCCTAATTTTCAGTCCATAAACATGGGCTTCTTAAGTCAAACAATAAAGCAAATGCTACTTTTTTTTTTTTAAGACACATGGCAAACATGGGCCTTATTTCTGGTCTCTGCTAAGCCTGAGAGTAGCTTAGTTTCACTTTGGGTAATAGGCTTAAGATTTTGCTCGAGAGCATGTTTTTTCACTGACCAGAACTAAAAACAATGGGAGCTACATGAAAGAACAACACATTCTCTCCTCTTTTCTTCTCGTGTACGATGCCGCCATCTTGGTCTTGGGACTACTTCGGGCAATTTCCACTATGCCACTAGCGCTGGTACAATGACGGCAAAGTCTTGGAATGCTTGCCCCCACCTCCCTTTCCCATGTCTGTGGCATACATAAGTAACCAGTAACAGCATTTTTCCTCCTGAGCCCAGATAAAACCCTAGAATCCTCCTCAACAAGTAACCCAGGGGGCCACTACCAGAGTTGGCAGCAGGATGAAACTGACTGGCTTATCCTTCAGAGCATGTATTCCAAACAGACAGTTGTAAATAGAAAGGGCCGAGGCTTCTGGTTCCAAAGACCATCCCCAACCTAGAGCAGGCTGAGAATTCAAGCTGGTATCCCCCATGTTTGATCTTTTCAACTCTGACCATTTGCTCTTGTGAAGAAAAAAAAATGTCTTTGGATGAGCACTGCAGAAATGTACTGTCATTTTTTCATAAAGGACATAGTCTTCAAATTTCTCCAAAGATTTAAAAACAATAAAAAAAAAAAAAGGCAGAAACCAAACCTGTGGGCAGAAACTGAGATTTAAAGCCTTCATAGAAAGCCAATAAAGGTTTCCCAGGGGTTGACACACAGCGATCTGAGCAGGGCCCCAAGACCCATGGTCCATCCTTCCCCTACAACTGATGCAATGTAGTTCTCAACCTCACATGTAAGACACGGTCACAGCAGGTCTCACTGCTCAGTAGCCCCATGGGGACAAATAAACATACACGTGTTGAGTAGGCAGGGCTGGAAAATGCCACCAGGAGGAGCTAGAGGACAATGAAGGCCAGTGGTCAAAGGCTCCAAGATGCTCGCTGCAGGGAAAGGTTGGACAAGGGAAAGACCCACAATATTCTGGTCTATCCTTGGCATCCTTTGTCACCCATGACTAAGGCATCTACTAAGAGAAAGAAATTAGGTAACAGTCATTGCACTCTTATGAAGGCCTGGAGCCCCACTGAGCACTGTAGGAGCACTGGCTCATGCAAATCTTCCCAGCAATTCTATGAGGAGTGCTATTAACAGACATGCTTTTGTTCCCCACTGCCTGCCCTGAGAATCTGGCAAGGCTGTCAATCACAGCTCTCTTCTCCCTCTCAGCCACCACATGCCCAATGAAGAGTCTTTCACAAATTTTATACATGAACATTAACAGAAAGGAAGAAAAGAAATTATGGTGTGACCCCCTACTCCCACAGGTTATGTCTTACTGCTCGCTCGCTCTCTCTCTCTCGCTCTCTCTCTCTCTCTCTCTCTCTCTCTCTAGTGAGCACACATAACCAATAGCGCACGCACACACACACACATAAAAAAAGAAAAAATCAAAAAAACATGGTGGCTTCCACCTTTGGGTGTGCTCTCTATGCCCTTGGGACACTCCTTCTGGGCAGTCAGCTCTCTCTCTCTCTCTCTCTCTCTCTCTCTCTAGTGAGCACACATAACCAATAGCGCACGCACACACACACACATAAAAAAAGAAAAAATCAAAAAAACATGGTGGCTTCCACCTTTGGGTGTGCTCTCTATGCCCTTGGGACACTCCTTCTGGGCAGTCAGCTACTGGGCTGTGAACAGCCCTGGAGAAAGACCCATGTGACAAGAGCCATATGAGTGAGTTTGAGAGCAGGTCCTCCAGCCCCAGCCCTAGTCAAGTCCCTCACGTTTTGGGCAACAACTGAACTATGACCACATAAGAAACCCTGACCCTTTAGTTAAACTATTCTCGGATTCCTGACTCAGAAAAATTATGGAGGGTTATAAATATTTATTGTTTTAAGTAACCAAATTTCAAGATACTTTGTGACACAGTAAGA
The DNA here is from genome assembly GCF_000334495.1 of Tupaia belangeri chinensis. Lineage (NCBI taxonomy): Eukaryota > Metazoa > Chordata > Mammalia > Scandentia > Tupaiidae > Tupaia > Tupaia belangeri. The sequence goes on along the minus strand of NW_006159657.1, from coordinate 3,264,077 downwards.
GATAACTAATACAATGAACCCAAACGGAAAATGTCCTCACAGTAATCCAACAACCTGTTACTTCCTGTTATGGTTTCAATGTGTCCCTCGCAGTTCATACAATAGAAACTCAAACCCCAGCGGAACAGTGTTGGGAGGTGACTAGGTCATGAGGGCTCCACTCTCATGAATGTATTAATGCCATGTGAAGCTTTCCTTTTTTCTAACACAGCAACAAGGCCCTCATCAGATGCAGCTCCTTGATCTTGAACTTCCTAGCTTTCAGAAAAATGAGCCGAATAAAATTCTGTTCTTTATAAATTACCCAGTCTGTGATATGCTGTTACTGCAGCATATAATGGACTAAGACACTTTCCCCAAAGGAACTTTTTCCTTGTGTAAATTCATGTTTTCTTTCTTTTAACATCTGTCTCATAGCTTGAGTTTTCTTAATTCAATAGGAAACAAGGCAATCAATTATTTAAAAGAATGTGACTTACACAGACTAATCACAACTGATTATAATGCCTCCACATTGGGAACTAGAAGTTGCTTGCAGCCACAAAAGCACTGGGCTAGTTATATGACCTTGTTCTTTGTTGTCCCATGTAAGCACAAAAGGAGAGCCATTAATTTCAAGTAAAAGAAATGTGTAATGAAATGCTGAATTTGTTCAGTGATGTTTCAGTTTTACGACCATAGTCTCAGAATCAGTAAAACATACATATACACAAATGCTCTTAGAATACTTACAGAGAGGGGCCAGCAGTTAGTGTAATGGCTATGTCGCTGGACTCCCATGTAGTCGACAGCAGTTGGAGTCCCGGAGCCAGTGGCTTAAAGCTCACACCGGGCACATGTGCATATGTGCCCAAGATCCCGAGAGAAGAATGGAGGAGAAGGGATTGTGGCATGGCCATCCCCTCTAGGGGGTGATTTCTCGCTTTCTATCTCTCTGTCTCTCTACCTCTGTCTGTCTGGCGAGTGTACGCGCCCTATGGCAAAAACCTCTACCCAAAAAAAACAGAATACTTACAGAGAATAAATTTCACTTTTCTAAATCTGAAGTAGTCTACCTCTTAATTTGTTCTGCACCATTGCTGCTAAAATACAACTTTGGATTAGGCAAAGTTTCTTAGTAACATAATTATTATATTAAAGGAAAATGATAACGATAGTTAACATTACTTAGCATTTATGAAGCACATTTATTGAGCAGACATATGGTCTCTCGTTTTATCCTCATGATGACTCTACAAGGTAGAGTTTTCTCAGGCTTATTTTGTGACTAAAGAAACAGAGACAGAGAGGATAAGTAACTCACCCAAGGTCATATGACCAGTAAGCAGTAAAGCCATGATCTGACTCCCATAGTCCATCCTATGCCAGAGTCTTACTATAAACCGCTACATTAAACCACACATCACGGAACCTGCCACCTGACACACACGGACCTGAGAGCAGGGCAACTCCAATGCACGTGGGCCTCACCGCCCAGCCTGTGACGTCTCACTGCCCATCCAGACTGTGTGTCAGCAGCTACAGCATCCCCAGCCCCCATGCAACTGCCCAAGCAAGCCCACTGTCCACCAACACTGACAGCCGCTCCTTCTGCGGCCAGAAGCAACAGTAACATTCTGACAGCTGGCAAAGGACAGCTCTACCCAGAACATGTGGGCACTTAAATTTTTCAAACCTTCCACGTGCAGGTGACTGATCTGCTTTCTTCCATTTTCTCCTGCAGAAAACTGCAAACTACAAACCTTCAGATACCTTAAACTCTTAGCTACCTATTGTCTTATAGATGTCTCTTATAGATGTTCCTCCTACCTACAAACTACAAACTCTCAGGGCCAGCAGGTGGTACAGAGGCTCAGGCAGCTAGCACATGGCTGACTGCGCGATTCAAGTCCTGAACCCAGTGGCCTGAAAATCACACCAGGCACGCATGTGTGCTGCATACCCAGAATCACAAGAGGAGAAGCTACTGCAGGGCAGCAGGCCTCCTGGAGGGGTGATTTCTCATTTTCTCACTTCCTCTCTCTCCCCCCACCTCCCTCCCTCCCTCCCTCCCTCTCTCTCTCTCTCTCTCTCTCTCTCTCTCTCTCGTGCACATGCCCTATAGCTAACTAAATAAAAAGCAAGTAAACAAACAAATTATCAAGTTTCAGACACTTTAAACTCTGTGTCACCTGTGATTTAAAGGGGGTGGGGGTACTTTACATGATGAAATTGCCTAGGTAAGAAGTTGGCTCTTTGGGAAGCCAACGTGGCATAGTAGTTAAGGCACTAGACTCCCACGTGGCCAACCACTGTTGGAGTACCGAACATGGCAGCTTGAAAATCATGCATTTTCAAGGTGCGTGTGCCTATGTACCCAAAATCCTATGAGGAGAATAAAGAAGGAACTGTGGCAAGGCCATCCCTCGAGGAGTGTAATTTCTCACATTCCCTCCCACTGTCTGTCTCCAGTGAACAAACCCCCTATGGCAAAAACCTTTATAAAAAAAAAAAAAAAAGTTTTCTACCCCATTAATGAGATAAAATCTCCCTAGAATTCTCATATGACATACCTTGCCGTAATCACTGTAAAATAATGCTTGCTTGTGTCCAGCTCCCTGTCATATGCTTCTCCGTTACTCCTGCCCCTCGGGTGGACAGGAGCATCCTCACTATTCCACAGACAAGGGAATGTGTCCTGCAGAAGCTGAGTAATTCACCCAGAAGCACACAATTTGCAAGTAATGGAGCGGAGACTCAAGGCTAAGCTGATTCCTAACACAAGCCATTAAAATGACAAGGAATCCAGTTCTGCGTTTCTTTGATAATTCAGAACAAGAGTCTCTAAAGACTTCAGTCTTTCCTGAGAACATCAAACACAATCATACCCTGGAACCCTGGCGTGGCCAGTAAAATGGTGGCCCAGTTGAAGAAACGCCAAATTAGGCATTTATAATTAGGCATTATATTCCTCAATTTATAATAGTCATGGAGCTGTCTCTGAGATGTCACTTTAAAATGTGACGAAAGGGGAGAAGCTCTAAGATGGAAATTAACGATGGGGCCATGGTGCCAATGCCCCGTTACATACCCACGGCAGTTACCTCAGTGCCCTCACACCTTCCAGTAGTACAAAGATGGGGAACACCACTGCTGCTGCGAACTCACTGAACTCCGCATCCTTTGCACACCCAGGAGAATACTTACCTTCTGGGCTTACTTACTTAATAGAACAATCAATAAACTGCTTCTCTTAACCAAAAACGGGAAAACTGGAAACAACCCAAATGTTAAACTGACCATTTCAGGTTGGAATGGCCGACGGAATGCGGTGTGCTAACTCGATGCAATTCCATGTCCAGTGTACAAACATGGCTAGTGTGAAGCCTGCACGAAACAGTGAAAACTGCTGTTGCAGTGGTACGTAGTGGAAGGAGGTACACTGCAGAGAGCTGACCGGATTGTAAGGACCATATATAAAATGTGTTTGCACATGAACAAATTTGGTTAAAATGCATGTTTTTATGAGAGTTGAAGTTTGTTGTTGTTCACTACAGTTTACTAAGATATAAACATGGTCACAAAAAAAGGAAATAAAATGTCTCTTCTATAAAAACAGGCTTAGACCAGGCCACTGCTTAGGGGTGAAGAGAGCCAGATTCCATATGACTGACCACAGTTGGAGTCCCAGGCCCCAGGGGCTTGAAAACTGCACTGAGTACAAGTGTGTGCATGCCTGTAGTCCCACGAGACGGAGACATGGAGAAGGGACTGCAGCATGACTGTGCTCCACTGGGGAGTGCTTTCTCCCTCTCTCTCATCTCTGTCTCTCTCTGTCAACCCCACATATTCTCTGGCAATTTAAAAAAAAAAAAAGGCTCAACTGTACTCTAGAGAAGAGTGAATGAAAAAAATATCCTGCCAATGTCATGATTCACCCACCCATGACATTACCAGAGACCCACAAGTTGGATCCTGCCCTCTGAGTACAGGGGTGCAGGAGCACAGTGCCGTGGTGCCGACAGGACTCAGCATCTGTGCAGGGCAAGCTACAGTCTCCGCCCAACTTACAAATGCACTACGCTTTGACCCAGCAACTCCACCTTCCAGAATGTTTCCAACAGACTCATGTAGAAACACAGTGATGCACACAAAGGCCTGCGGCAGTGATAGTAGTAGCAAAGTGACCTCAACGCCCAGCTGTTGTGGAGTGGTTAAATAAATTCCACTGCAGACAACAAAATGTCAAGAGTTATTACAAAGAAGATGACAGCACCGCTCACACCGACGACACAAACAATCTCTGAGATGTAAAGTGATTGGAGTGTAGGATGTGCTGCCATTTTGCATTGAGGAAGAAGAGGAGAAAGATTAAAGTGATTTAAAAAGGGGCCAGCAGGTAGCGTAATGGTTGAGGCACTGGACTCCCATATGGTCAACCATGAGTCAAGTCCCAGACCTGGTGGCTTGAAACTCATGCCAGGCGCATGTGAGTGTGTGACCAAATGGAGGAGAAGGGATTGCAGCATGGCCATCTACCCTAGGGGGTGACTCCTTGGTTTCTGTCTCTTTGTCTCTTGGGCAAGCATACCTGCCCTATAGCAGAAATCTCTAAAAAAAAAAAAATTAAAAAAAAAAAAAAGATTTAAAAAGTATAGCGGGACCAGCAGTTAGCGTAATGGCTATGTCACTGGACTCCCACGTAGTCAACCGCGGTTCGCATCCCAGACCCAGTGGCTTAAAACTCACGCCAGGTGCGTGTACATGTGTGCCCAAGATCCCAAGAAGAGAATGGAGGAGAAGGGATTGCGGTGTGGCCATCCCCCCGGGGGGTGATTTCTCGCTTTCTATCTCTCTGTCTCTCTCTGTCTTTCTGGCGAGCGCACACGCCCTATAGCAAAAACCTCTCCAAAAAGAAAATTATAGACAGCATACACAGCAATTTGTGAATACAGTCCTTTCTCTATACCCACAGAGGAATGGTTCCAGAACATTCTTCCACACAACTGACACCACAGCTGTGAATATTCAGGTCCCTTATATAAAATGGGGTATACAATCATGTGAGAGGGTGTAGTCTTCATATGACCCACTCACATCCTCCTGTTTTTTGGGGTTTTTTTTGTTTTGTTTATTGTTTTTGTTTTTGTTTTTTTTTTTGCCACAGGGCGGATGGCACTCACTGGAGAAAGAATGAGAAAGCAAGAAAGCACCACTCATGGGAATGGGCACACTATAATCCCTCCTCCTCCTCCATTTCTCTATTGAAATTTTGGGCATGCACACAATGGCCAGCATATTTTTCAACCCACTGTGTCTGAGATTTTAACCACACAGCTGGGCATGTGGGATCCAACTGCCTTGACCACCATGTGGCCAGCTTTAAATCATCTCTAGATTATCTACAATACCTAGAACTATGTGAATGCTATGTAGATTGTTCTTTTTCTATATTTTTTAATCTGTTTTGTTTACTGTTGTGTTTTTTTACTGTCGGTTTTTTGTTTTGTTTTGTTTTGTTTTTTAATGAACATTTCCAGGCTGTAGTTGGTTGAATCTGTGTATGTGGAACCCATGGGCGTGAAGGGCGGGTTGCACATGGAATATCTCTGGAATCAGTAACACTGACTGCCTCCAAGGAGCACCCTGGATGTCTGGGACAAGAGAGAAAGGATTTGCATTGTTTAACCTTTTGTGTTTTGAACCATGTACATTTTTATTATTTACTCTATGGAATAAGTTAAATTAAAATGCATGAACTTTAACTCCTTTGGGCCCTGTCTTTTCTTTCTTTTTAATTAAAAACTGCAGGTGACAGGGGTATCTGGGGCTTTAACAAGGCCTCCCATGCTCACTTCACCAGCCCATCCTCCCTACCTGGCCAGTGCCTGGACCTTCATGACGTGTCGCTCCTCCTGCTCAGCCACCTTCTTCTTCAAGGTGTCGACCTCCTGCCGGAGCGCAGCTGAATGTTCCATCTCGCCGTCAAGCAGGTTCCGCAGTGATCTGGGGAAGAGGGGGCCCCATCTGTTCAGATGCCAACAGCCAGTTCTTGACCTAAGTCAGGTTCTTACTTGTTCATTTTCCACAAAGTCTGCAGAGTCCATAATTCAAGTCTATCTCATACAAACTGACCTAAGAAGATGCCAAACTCTGAAGAGCCTCAGGGCAAGAATTAGGATGAGGCCCAGGGTAGTCCACCTGTGCCCAGGCTCCTGGTCACCTGTGAGCAGGCAGCCATTTGGCAGCTTTAATCAAGGGAAAAACAAGGAGTTGAGTGAACCCCAAGCAAGTCCTTTTAGAGATGTCCTACTGAAAAGGTGCAGCACATTAAATTGAGACCATTTTGTCACAGCCACACCAGGGAAGAGACTTAACAAAGGCAACAATGACAGGAGAGGCCAGAATAACTGCCTGAGGCACAGAAACAGATATCCACTCAGAAGATCCCAGAGGCGTCTTCTCTCGCTTCCAGCTCTGTCGACTCAAGGCAGACAAGCTCTAGACTCTGCCACTGCTTTCCCAGGTTCGACAAGCATATATGGCACTTCACACAACTACCAGTTCAGTACAGCACAGCAGTTTGGATTCCTGTTTAACCCCTTCCAAAATATGTTCACCTGCGTCTCTGCCATCGTTGCTCTTAAATAGAGCAGAAGATGGTAGCTCTTCCAGGCATCCTCCCACGTTACTGCCCAGGAGTGAGCCCACACGCTTCTAGCCTTTTACTTCACTGTACCTGAAGTGGCCCTTTCCAGAAAACATGACCAACTATGCTACAGGGACATACTACATCAAGATAACACTTGGTATGTGACATCAGAATATATGTAAAAACATTGCACACACACACACACACACCGCCATTATTCACTGTTATTGCCAATTTTCTAAGACCTGTGTTTGTTTTGTATTATTTTGTTTTGTTTTGGTTTTTTGTTGAGGTTTTTGCTATAAGGCGCATACGCTCACCAGAAAGACAGAGAGAGACAGAGAGAAAGAAAGTGAAAAATCACCCCCCAGGGGGGATGGCCACGCCACAATCCTTTCTCCTCCATTCTCCTCTCAGGATCTTGGGCACGCACGCACACGCGCCTGGCATGAGTTTAAGCCACTGGGTCCGGGACTCAAACCACGGTAGACTACATGGGAGTTCATAGTAACATAGCCATTACTCTAACTGCTGGTCCCAAGACCTGTGTTTCTTGAAAGCTTTCCAAAATTCTCCCTCTGGAGCCTAGGACTCCTTGATGTAAACATAGTATGATTCTTATTTTCCTTCTCTGGCAGGGAGAATAAAGTAACAGATAGTGGTGGCTGTTTCTAGCAAGGTAAGACAAAACCTATGGCTCCTTCAAAGATAACAGCTCCAGTCAGAGCAAAGAAAAGAATCCTGCAATGGTCATGAGCCCTTTTTTGCAAGTTTATTTTAGTTGGAAAATTGGACTGCCTAAAGATCCCTTTTATAAACATCCTCTCTTGTTTTTGAAAACATGCTTGTTTGCTTTTATGTTTTTATAAAAGATGAGAGGAAAGCTTGTCAAGCAGGGCCCAAAAGAAGATTGAAAAGAGAGCTGTGATTGAAGGTCACCATGCAACCTCAACTCCCACCCTGGCCACAAGAGTAAGAGAGTGACATGAACACGCACGCACACGCACCACCACAGGAGACAGCCTGTGTTCTCCCTAAAGCTCAGCATGGAAGAGCAGCCAGCCCCTCCACTGACCACCCCAGAGTCAGGAAGCTTCTGGCAGTTTAGATGCTCCACTTTAGATAGCAGATGGCAACAGTGCATCCATTCCAGGTAGCATCTATCGCTGGTTTCAACAGGGAAGAAAATATTTGGCACCAGCTGATGGCTTAATGCCTTCATCGCTGGACTCCCTAGTAGTCAAGCATGGTTTGAGTTCTGGACCCTGTGGCTTAAAAGTCATGCAGGGCACGTGTGTATGCATGCCCAAAATCCCGAGGAGACTGAAGGAGAAAGGATTGCGGTGTGACCATCCCCAGGCGGGTGATTTCTCACATTCTGTCTCTCTGTCTCTCTGGCAAGCACACACACCCTACAGCAAAAATCTCTCTCAAAAAAAAAAGATTGAATAAAGTCCTTTGCCTTTATGAAAGCCCTGTTCAGTGTCTGAAACTGGGCTTTTGGCCGATCAAAAGACTCCAAATATCTTCTTGCCCTAATTTGGATACATATTATTAATAAGTCAAGTATTCAAGTGCCTGAAACATGGTAGATAGTCCCTCAAAGATTACTCAAAAGACTGCTTTAGAGGTGGGGAGGTGATAGCTAAAAGCTATAGAATTTCTTTTTGAGGTGATGAAAAGGTTCTAAAATTGTGGTGATGGTTGCACATACCCATGAACATGCTAAAAACATCGACTTACACACTTGAAATGAGTGGGCTGTATCTCAGTAAAGGCAGAACAAAAGAATGAAAGGCTGCCCTACTGACTTCTGGTTCGTCCCACGCCAGGCCCGCTGTCGTAAGGCTCTCACTCACAGCTTACACACAAGCATCTGTGGATAAAGCAGCACGTCCCAGTCCAGTCTAAGAAATCAGCAGTCACTGTTTTACCAGTCAAGCAAAATGCCTTCACCTGTCAGATTCTCTTAGTCTCAGAGCTAGGCTGTCAAGGAAAAAGCCCCTCCCTCCCTGCTGAAGATCACGATACCTGTTCTCTTCTTCCAGTTCATCCTTCCTATTCATCATGGCCACAATGGCTTGTCGCAGTTCATCTGAGGAAAGAAAGCAAAGCCAACGTTAATTGGCGGATCTTCCTGTCATATCGTCCCTCCTCTTCTCTGGATTGTACACTATCAAGTTGTTGGGAAAGTCGTGACGTTTTTTGGTTTTCTACACAAAAATGCGTCATGACTTTCCCGACAACCTAATATTAAGGATGTCTAGATAAGTTTCCATTTTCCTTTTAAAGATAATCCCATAGGGACCAGCAGATGGTGTAAATGGCTATGTCGCTGGACTCCCATGCAGTCGACCGCGGTTCGAGTCCCGGACCCGGTGGCTTAAACTCATGTCGGGTGCATGTGTGTGTGTGCCCAAGATCCCGAGAGGAGAATGGAGGAGAAGGGATTGCAGCATGGCCATCACCCCTGGGGGGTGATTTCTTGCTTTCTATCTCTCTGTCTCTCTGTCTTTCTGGTGAGCGCATGCACCCTATAGCGAAAACCTCTCCAAAAAAAAGATAATCCCTTATACAATCTAAGACATCCAGGGGGCTCAGCTGATTGCTCTTTTATCAGCCATGCCACAGTGGATAGGAGGGCAGGGCGGGACAAGAATAAATATGGTGAACACACTCAGCACTACAGGAAACCTGGCTAGCAATTTCTAAGTGTTTTTCCAAGTCTCTGCTACTGGATGACATCTATGTTGAATGACAATTGACTCCCAGGTATAGCTGTTTATAAAGCTAGAGAGCAGATCAAGTGACCCTTGGCGCCATACCAGCATAGAAATTGTTATTCAAGTTTAATAAAAGATTCAGTCTCATTATACTGACCCCTATAGTCAGTATGCAGGTGGGAGCAGGTGTCTCCAATACGCAGGCCAGAATTATCATAGGGGCTACTCTCCCGAACATCTTCCTCATAGGGAAGCATGCATGGAGAGAAAAGGCACACCTTCAAATTAAATAAGCACCCAAGTGTCCTATCTACATCTGACTTGGTGGTTGTCACCGTCCACATGTTAAAGACTGCCAGATCACTCAGCCAGCTCTCAATTACCTAGAACTTCTGAGTGGCTCCTGGAGAGCCCGTGCATTTTGTCGATTTCCCTAATGGATCCTGTGAACTATATTCCCCTCAAAGGACTGGCCTCCAGGACACTCAGAGCCACATTCATGCATCTAGCAAGCACACATGGCCATGTGGCAGCCCCCTACTTGTCCGAACCTTCCCTCTGGTCTTCTTGCCCAGCCGGTATTTCCAGCTTGTGCCAATGTTACTTATTACCTGCCTCATTTGTTTTTGTTAAAATATGCTTTAATGTACTACCTCGAATCCTCTTTTAGAAAGAGGTATGGTTCTGGATTTCTTGCTTTTACTAAGATTTGAATACTTACCTTTGCCAAATTCTGTCCAAAGCCCTTACTGGTTCTATCTCATTTAATCTTTTACATACACTTTTGAATATGTACCATGGGGGCAGCAGGTGGCTTGGTGGTTGAGGCACTGGACTCCCACATGGCCAACTGTAGTTCAAGTCCCAAACCTATAGCTTGCTCTCTCACTTTTCCTCTCTATCTCCCTCTAGTGAGCACACATACCTTAGAGCAAACTTTTAAAAAAGGAGGAAAAAATAAAAGAATAAATATATATATATTTTTTAATTGGGCTGAATGAGCAACTCCAAATATTTCCTTTATTAAAAGAAATATGTGCCGCTAATCCCATTCGATGGGAGTATAAATAAACAGGAAAGAAGGAAATCAGGAGGAGCTACGTGAACCCACAGCTGGGTCCTCAGGTCCCTCTACACTCCTGATGCCCGTGGAGAAAGAAGCCACAAAGACCCTGAGGCAGGACATGGGGTAATGAAATCAACACGGTCCTCAGACTACCATGGGGGAGATCAAACCTCACATGCCCAGAGGTAAGAACTACTATTTATTGACACTCACGGTAACATAGATCCTCTTTTCAGATGAGGAACAAAGCACAGAAGTTCCCGGGAAGCTCAGTGCCGGGACGGCAGACACACCTGACTACATGGACACTCCTGACACTCCGCAGGCTGCCATCACGTGTGCGCTACGTCTGGACCAGGTGTTCTGAAGCCACTGAGCAGCACAGGGCCCCTGCCGACGCTGAGGCCCTCGGTGCCTGATACTGAGCTGTGAGGCAGAGCTACGTGTGATCCCGCAACTTTCCTCCATGCTTGACATTTTTCACAATTAGTTAGAAAACGCATTTTCACAAAATACATTAATAACAATTAGGAGGAAGGATGGGGAGGCAGGCCTGGGAAGGAAAGGAAGGCTGTCCAGGGAGAGCTAGCCGTGTCGGGAGGGAGCAGGCTGCCTGCCTGGGCCATGTCCTGGGCCTGCAGTGATGAGGGCTGGAGCTCACGCATTCGCTCACTCCATCAGTAAGCACATATTGCGGCCCTGCCAGGTCCAGATACCTCCCCAAGGAGAGACCCAGGCTCCAGGGAGGAGCACCCTGCACGGAACAGTCCTTGATGGAGAGCGATAACAGTCACGTGTGCCTACAATGACAGTCTGTCTGACTTTTCCTTCTGACCTTGACCAGGTAACTAGGACCTTGTCATGGAACCCTGGGCCAGAGGAGACAGCAGATGGATGGTGTGGCATCAAGGCAGTGCCCCGTACATGCCGTCGCAGGGACACTAATGATTCAGAAGAACTCATAATGCTAGTATGAGTCAGAATTTTATTTTAACTGGAAACACAGATAAACTTAGGGGGTGGGGAGTAATTTATTCCTATGACATCATAGCAGTGAAAGGGGAAAAAAAGATAATACAATTATTGAAGACTGGCAGGATAATCCCCCTTTGGCTCTTATCTTCAAGAAACCCAGAGCAGGCGGCAGCTGTGGACCGTGGACGCAGACCAGGGAATTGCTCCTTTACTGCAAGGCCTATTTGAATTCTGACATTTTTACAGGTCTTCTTCCTACTGGCACTCTCGACTGGCCCACACCTCATGCAGGTGCAAAGGAATAAGACTTCATACTCACAATATGAGGCTGGAAAGGTTAAATCTCCTAAAGAAACTTCCCTCTACTCAACGGGTGGCCTGTCACACGCATCTCTGGAGGGTAGCAGCATGCCGTGTGTCTGGTTTACATCAACAACCTCTACATGGGATCTAAGTGCAATGAAAGCACTTAGATGTGCTTTCATTGTGTGTCACTCCACACAGTCCTGAACATAGTCCAACCCCTTTCCCTTGCCTCAGCAGCACAGGTAGCGGATCCCCCTGGGTCAGTGGCCTCCTGGGGGGCCCTCCAGAGTAATTTAGACTGTACTGTTTTGACGCTGCCCACAAACATGAGCCTCTCCCCTAGTCAAATATAAATGCAACATGTTTATTTCATGGATTTCCTGGCCAGAACCTACATTTGCCCATGCTCATCCCCTACTTCCGATTTGATAAACTCATCTGAGAAGCCATCATCTGAACACACCTCTTCTGAGAAGCCCTCCCTGATTCTCCTAACCCCACAGCAGGGTGTGCAACACAGTCACCTCTATCTCCGACCATGAGCATGTGATGCCTCAAAGGTCACACACACTGTGCACCTTGCTGTCCCCAGAGCTCCCGCATGTTAAGTGTCCCAAAAAAGTTTATGGAGTTGAACTCTGTGAAAACTCTATCTGACTACCACGCTTCTCAAACTAACAGCAGAAATGGAAGCCGTGGCATAGAGAGCGTTTTCTGTGTGCCGAGCTAGGTGTCAGCCCCCGCAAGCCTGGCTCCAGCTCTTCCGCGACACAGAGCAGGAGACTGGGGCGAGCTTCCCATGCTGCCGTCCACCCCTCCATAAGGCCTAAGTGGAGACGTTGTCCTGGGCAAGTCCAAGAGCCAGAAAGAAGTAAGCCACCAAGTAGGGACATGTGAGGGGCAAGAATGAAGTGGGATTTCAGTAGCTCCCAACACACTGGCAGGAGGGGGAGG
>NW_006159657.1:3244328-3251283 GCF_000334495.1 Tupaia belangeri chinensis | reverse complement strand
AGCAGCAGCCATGGGAAACTGCTGCCAATAGGCCCCAAGACTGGGAAGTTCTGAGTTCAAGCCCCAGCTTGGTCTCTGTCTAGATGGTAACTCAAGACAACCTTTACAAACTTCAAAATGAAGTAATGCCCCATTCCCCGCAGGCTGGTTGAAAGATTAAGCTCAAGCTTCCAGCCTAGCACACATCCTGTGGTGAATGCAGGGTAGCGGTACAGGGCCCTGGACGTTCGAGCACAGTCTCTGGAGTCACAGACTGGGTTCGAATTGTGACTCCAAAGCTGAGTAACCTTGGGCAAGATAGCGACCCTCTCTGATCACTAAGTCCCTTATCTATTACATATTTACCTTATGGAAGTGTTGTAAGGCTCTGATAAGACAATTCGTTTTTGTTTTTTTGCTTCTTGTTGTTTTAATTTTAATTTTAATTTTTAATTAATTTTAGATTCATTCATTGAGCATTGCTTCAGCATACAAAAAGTGATTTCCCATCCAGAATATACTGCATAGTGGCTTAATCATACATGTTATCATTAATAATTTTCCATTTCTAGCTTCATATAAATATATATATATGTATATATATTTTTCCCCTTATTTCTCACCCTCTGCCACTTCCCATCCTCGTCCCACACTGTCGCTGGTGTCTACAGTTGTTTTCCATTCTTTTTTTTTTTCCACATGTTATTGATTCACAAAATATCTTAAATAATCTAACTACTTTCAATATCAAGGTCAGCTGACATACACAATTTGTAAGTGAGGTGCTCAGAACAGTGCCCTGTCCACAGTAGCAGTCAGCAAGTATGACTCATCACCATAATTAACATAATTAACATCTTTCCAGAAACACAACAGCAGGAACAAAAGGACAGCGACAGGATAGCGGTGATGCTCACAGGCACGTGCCGTTCAAAGTGGGCATCTGTGTGAGAGACAGGCTTTACTGAGCTCCTGTGTTCCTCGACCTTAGGAAATAAAAAGGAATTTTTTTGAATGGCCTGTGCCCTAGAGCAGCAGACTGGCTAACAGAATTTTCTGAAGTGTCAAACAAGATCATTATGTGGGAGATTGGACTTGGCCAGAGATAGGTCACTTAGAAGAGACCAGGAAAGTGTCTGGAATCTGTTAAATACTGGATGGGGGGGGTCCCAAATACTGCTACGAGTCAGTGGACTTTGCAGCTGAAATTTTTATATTCACAAAAAAGTGTTTATATTTCTCAGAAAAAAATCTTGGCAGAGGAACTGTTTCCCAGGAGGTCCCAGGGAAGCACAAAAGATCAGTTTCCAGTAGCCTTAAGAGATCTTGGCCACAGACCTTGGGGGGACAAATCACACGGCACAGACGCTGCCTGAGGAACGGCAGGATGACCTGCACTGCCCTGACCCATGCCTCGTCCTGGCACAGCTCGTCCTTGCCTGTCCCCTCAGCCTCTTGGACAAGACCCGCATTTGTATCCGCTTCAACGTGAGAGGCAGCACAAGCGCAGGCAAAGCAATGCTCTGATCGTGAGAATCTTTCTTCTTTTTTTTAAACCCATTACAGAAAGAAAGGCTGTCAGAGCTGTCCCTTCTACCCTCCCCAGGCTTCCATGACTGGATATTTGTATTTAGGATGGAAAGGAAATGGACTGAGAGTCAGAGTCCCCCAAAATGCTCTTTTGATAGGCTTTAACTCCAGTGCGTGCTCACTTGCACCCCACGCTGGCTGCTCTGTGACTGGTCTTGGGCAGTAAAGCCAGTCGACAACGCTGGGCGGGATTTCCACACCGTACTCTGCCTGGCACAAGCGACACGCACAGAGGTGCTCCCTCACATGTAATTCCTCTGCTCTCCCCACGTCCACACCCAGTATCCGCTTAGTCTCTACCACTGCGGTTTCCTTCCTCTCTGTTACTGCCCCAGCACGCACTCCGAGTGATAGCAAAGCTGCGTACGCACTGCAGCCTCGGCAGAGCCTGGCCAATCCGCACTTTCTTCCTCCCAAGTCTGAAAGGCAAATGACCATCCATCTGAAAACTGGCTCCTTGCTTGGCTTCACGGGACTGAACTGCAGATCCAGTCAAGTACACAGGAGAATGTTAACGTCAACGCCAGAAATCGATCTGGGATAAAAAGCAGCATTTCAAATCACTGTGGAAAGGACAAATTTGTCCATAAATGTTGCCAGGGCAAGGAGCCATTTTGGGAGCAAGAAATAAGACTTGAATCTCTGCTTCTGCTACATACTGAAATAAATTTCAGATAGAATAATATTTTTTAAAGGTTTACAGGGCACATACACTTGCAGGAGAGCGAGACAAGAGACAGTGAGAGGGAAAGTGACAAATCACCCCCGGGTAGATGGCCATGCTGCAATCCCTTCTCCTCCATCCTCCTCCTGGGATTTTGGGTGTGCACATACACGCACCAACCAGGTTTGCAAGCTACCAGGTCCAGGACTCAAACCGCAGTCGGCCATGTGGGAGTCGAGCACTGTAATCACCATGCCACCTGCTAGCCCCTAGAGTAATATTTCAATGCTGCAAAAACTACCTCAATGTATAAACATTTATGTCATCTTTCTTCATGTGAAACCAAAGAATGAGTTAAGGATATGATAGTTTTGCTATAGATTTGTTTTAATGTCTGCACACCAAGAGCCAATCTAACATGAAATTACTGGTCTAAAGTTTATGGAAACTTTAAGCTCTTTGGGACAGCAAACTGGCAAAGTAGGAAAAAAAAAAAAAAAACAGAGTTTCTAATCAGATCAAGGCTCAAATCCCACAGCTCTGGGACCCTAGCAAATGGCAACTTTGTTGCCTCTTAGCTCCCTCAGCTGGAAAAATGTTGCTAATACAGCTGTAGGTCAGGGCAGGGTTGGAAAAATTGTACTGGGACACAGCCACGCTTGTCCATTTTAGCTTCACACTACAATGGTAGCAGTGAGCTGTGTGGCAGAGACTGTGGGGCCTGCACAGTCTCAAATACTTGCCATCTGGCCCTTCACAAAAACACTTGCCAACCCCTGTGTTAGGAGAAGGTCCATGAGCTCATCCCTCCACATGCCCAGCCTTCTCCACTGCTGACTTGTGGCCTTCTGACCCTGTGCCAATTGGTGTGGGCCCACTGGCTGCAGAAGGATCTCTAATACAACAAGTCAGCAGTGAGCAGTGGCGGCTCCAACACCTTAGACCCCTTCCTTCCTCTTGCAAGACTTCCTGCAGTCCCTCTGGTTGTCCCTGACTGGCCTCCTTCCCTGGATCTCTTTGTCCACCCACAGCACCCAGGGTTCAACCATGTCCACGTCCACCCCGCAGACTCCACAAGCTGCACCCTGAGCTCCAGCTGGAGCTTTCTCCAGACCCCGTGTTCAACGGCCCTCCACCACGTGGGCCTCTGCCCATTTTCTCCACTCCTCTGTGTTCCAGCCCCACTCACAGCAATCCGCTCTCCTTCTCTCTTACCTCTGCATGTTGGCAAATTGGTCCCAGGACCTGGAAGGCCCAGCCTCTCTCCTAGACTCCAAGCTGCCCTCCAAGACTCAGCTTGGGGATTACCTTTTCTTTAATCTTGTCTTTTACAAAGTGTTCTCTGTCCATTAGTGAAGCCAAGTATTCAATGGTGAAACATGGTACTTTGAAGTTTATTTCCTTGCATGTGTGAAAGAGGGAGGGGGTGAGAGATGCACACATACAGGAATCCCCAACAGGGGTGCCATCCCCTGACCTAATCCGGCCTCAGCCAGCTCAGACCACGGGTACACATGCACACCTGACGTGCAGAGGGAGGCCTTTGGTACGCACCGAGGACCTTCCCACGCGGGTCCAGCCACACTTCTGCTGCACCACCATCTGGCCTCATGGCGATGACCTTTCCTGAGGCGCCTCTGCGCTCTGGCTGTAGCAAGTCTGCGCCAGCCCTGTCCTGTTCTTGCCCTGCTCGGATATTGCTCCCATAAACCTCTGGTCCCTCCACCCCAACCCCGAGGCCGGTGGAACTGAGGGGCACTAGCTCACTCAAACTGAGCCAACCTTACAGAGTCTCTGACTAAAGAGGTAAAGGAAGGTGGGAACAGATGCACCTGGCCCAAGAGCAACTGGTTGGTTCTCAGTCACTCCACCAAGGGCCATTAGCCAAAGACCAATATAACAAACCCGTCCTTAAATAAGAGCTTAAGTTGGGCTGAGGATAGTTTGCTGGGGTTCTTTTATCACCAGGGGCAGGAGCTAAAGAGGGACAGGACAGAGGTGCATCAGAGGAGTCAGTACAACTCCTTGGGAGCCGGCCCAGTTTGACAGGGCAGAAGATATCTGTAATGCCAAACACCTGCTGCTGAGCCCCATGACCTCATGCCACTGCAAAGCCATTGAGTGACCAGGACTCTGGAATGAGTCCATCGGGAACAGTGAACTCTCTGGTTGTTACCTTGGTCCCCTGGTGCACAAACTCAGCCAAGACCACCATCTGAAGGTGCTGGAGCAAGCTGACCTGCGAGGACCAGGTGGCTGCAAGGGAAGACCTCAGGCACACAAGAGTGGCCCACCAGCTCCCTCCCAGCAGCCCTCAGGGGCCTGGGCACCCCTTCAGTACTCTCCCTGTGCTAAGCCTGAGTGGTTCCGTATCCCGACAGCCGAACAACCCAAGCACACCTCATTGGGCCGCCTGCCCATCTGCAGGTCTGGCCAAAGCCACACCCCCAAGTCTGAGTCCCTTGAGAATGAGGCCCGGTCGCAGCACAGCAGCTGGCCAGCGTGCACACGTGATGCTTGTTGAATAAATCAAGGGTCGGTTGATGAATAAGTGAATTAATAAACGAGGGAGTGACGAAACGTCACCTACTGCTAAAACCTGCCCCTCAGCTCCAGGAACTGGGCATATGGTGGGCTGGGCAGAAATGTCAACTGTGTTTAATAATGAGTTCAAGGCCTCACCAGAGATCGCTAACCACCGGGTTCACAGTGGTAATTTCCTGCCCCAGTGACAGAGATTCAGGTTTAAATTGAGCTTTTTCCATTATGTGTCCCGAGAATGTGATACACATGGTGTGGGGGGAGGGGGCTTTTACATATTATTACCGTGAACTAAAAACAGGCCTGCAAGTCCTTTCCCTCCTTCCTCTGCACTGACCGCATGAATCCTTGATTTGAAAAAGATCAGTAGAGCAGGGACCAAGCCCAGCCCCCAGGACCCACACATAAACACTGACACAGGCGACAGAGCACTGGGCCGTTCACAGGAATGATTAAGGGCCTCAGGCTGCTATACAAAGTGTAGAACCAGTGATGCTGAGGGAGGGGAAGGGGCTTCCCATCTTCAGCCCTTAAAGGTCCGCTGGGGGGAAATTATCCTGAGACTAATTGATCTTCAAGTCCTTCTTCAAAATTAAAAAGGGAGGAGGTGACTACAAAGGCTAGACGCAGCACATCTGGATGTGCGGACGTGCGCGCACACGCTCACACACACTCAGGGCTGTGCGACAATTCCCGGCTTTATATAGCATCTGTTCCCAAGACCTCAAAGAGCCTTTACAAACACTCCCCTGGGGCCCATATTCAGCTATATTTAAAGAGAGAGCTCACGAGGGCACATGCACAGAAATAAAAAAACATTCTTCTATGGGTATATACTTAACCTTTGCCGTCATTTTTCAAACTTAACATCCTGCTTTTTATATCCTCGTCTGCCTACCCACTCCCTTTCATCTCCAAAAGAAAGGATAAACTATATCGAGCTCCAAAAATGTAACTTTTAAAATCAATCTGGGGCCTTTTGAGCTTTCTCGTGCTCTCTCTCTCCTGCTTCCCCCTTGCCCTTGCCTACCCAGAGTGTCTTCTTTTCAATTTAGGATGAAGGAAAAAAGCCCGAAGGCCCCTCCCAGCACTCAGGTGGCCATGGGTACTTCTGTGAGCCTGGCACTGCAAAAGACACTAAAATACACAATTTCCTATCCTAATCACAAGGTCCCTGAGGAGCAAGTATTACTACGGCCCTCCCATGCCTTAGAAAACAGAGGCCCACAGAACGGAAGGGACTTGCCCCATGCCACACAGCCAGGAAGTGGCTGAGCAAAAACCCAACACCAAGGTCGGGCTCCCGTGAGAGCCTGTCCCCTGATGGGGCAGCACCGAGCCTAGCCCGTCCCCTGGGTCAGAGGACATGGCCTCAAGATCCACACAGCTCCCCGTCTGTGGCCTCCGCGACTCTTCGTGCCTTTCTCTATACTCTCTCAGAAAAATCAAGAACTTGATTAAGTGATGGTCCCTCCCAGCTTTAAGACTATTATTTCTACACAATAATAATGTAGAATGAGAAAGGAAAGCTTTGAGAAACTCATGGGAACAGAATAAAAATTTATAAAAAAAAAAAAGGTAAAGAGAAAAGCCTTGCTATATCTTGATATAATTCTGGATCTTTATTTTTCCATTTTCAAAGTTTGGGGTTCTTTTTTTGATTTTTGCCAGAGGTCATGTTTTCTGTCTTGCTTTTGTTTTTATTTTTTGCTGGAGGGCATTTGCTGGAGAGACTGAGTGAGAGAGAGAAACAGAGAGAGAGAGAGAGAACAACCCCTCCTGCCCCAGGGAGGATGGCCACTCTGCAACTCTTTCTCCATTTCTTCTTTCAGGATTTTAGGCATCTATACACACATCCCTGGCATGTTTCTCAAGTCACCAGCTCCAGGATTCAAACCGTGCAGTTGACCATATGGGATATAGTTAGTTGTCTTAACCACTACACCACTGACCCTGGGTGGGTGGTTTGCTTGCTCGCTCGCTCTCTCTCTCTCTCTCTCTCTCCATGTTTGTAAGAACTCATAAATTCTCTAAAGCAGGTGTCCCAAAAGCAAATATGGAGAAGGCTACCCAGGGAGGACAGCATGAGCAATGGCGTCCTCAGAGGGCCATGGTCACAGTGGGAAGGGTCAAGGACATGCCCAGATGAGGGAGCAGCACCCGCCTCTGGTCCACATCCCT
>NW_006159657.1:3234635-3243267 GCF_000334495.1 Tupaia belangeri chinensis | reverse complement strand
ACAGAATAAAAATTTATAAAAAAAAAAAAAGGTAAAGAGAAAAGCCTTGCTATATCTTGATATAATTCTGGATCTTTATTTTTCCATTTTCAAAGTTTGGGGTTCTTTTTTTGATTTTTGCCAGAGGTCATGTTTTCTGTCTTGCTTTTGTTTTTATTTTTTGCTGGAGGGCATTTGCTGGAGAGACTGAGTGAGAGAGAGAAACAGAGAGAGAGAGAGAGAACAACCCCTCCTGCCCCAGGGAGGATGGCCACTCTGCAACTCTTTCTCCATTTCTTCTTTCAGGATTTTAGGCATCTATACACACATCCCTGGCATGTTTCTCAAGTCACCAGCTCCAGGATTCAAACCGTGCAGTTGACCATATGGGATATAGTTAGTTGTCTTAACCACTACACCACTGACCCTGGGTGGGTGGTTTGCTTGCTCGCTCGCTCTCTCTCTCTCTCTCTCTCTCCATGTTTGTTAGAACTCATAAATTCTCTAAAGCAGGTGTCCCAAAAGCAAATATGGAGAAGGCTACCCAGGGAGGACAGCATGAGCAATGGCGTCCTCAGAGGGCCATGGTCACAGTGGGAAGGGTCAAGGACATGCCCAGATGAGGGAGCAGCACCCGCCTCTGGTCCACATCCATGCTGCAAAGTGACCCAGAATGCCACCTGCTCCGATTTGTCAAGAAAAGCAGGACCCACATTTCTGCACAAACCTAAGTTTTAAATGCTGCTAGCTAAGGTTCCCAGCATGTAGACCTACCAGGTCACACTGTGGGCCACCACTTTGAACCCTCCTGCCCACAGGTCTCAGCTCCAACCCCCAATCAGCTTGTAAACACCAAGGTAATTAGCACAAGTCTGCACAGCCATTTAAAAAGCAGTTTTCTGCCCCACATCAGAGAATGTCAAAAGTATAGAGTTGAAAGGGGCCTGGGACAGGCTCTAATGGAAGCGAGATCTCAAGGGGGCAGAGAGAACAGTGACCAGACACCCCATGGCCACTCCCCCAGGAAACTCAAAGTGACAAAGTCAAGGACCAAACAGGGTCCCAGCTTCCCTGCCCTGCCCCACTCAGAAAAGGTGAGAAAAAACAGCACTTAAGTACCAGTAATTCTGGCTGGGAGGAGGGAAGGGTCCCTTTACTTTCAATTTTATACCTTTCCACATATATGTTCTCATTTCATATCAAGAAGTCAAGAGGAGGATGAGTAGATAGCATAGTAGTTACATTGCTGGACTCACATGTGGCTGACCACGGTTCAAGTCCCAGACCTGGTGGCCTGAAACTCACACCAGGATCATGCATGCCTAAGATCTCAGGAGGATAATGAAGGAGAAGAAATTGTGGTGTAGCCATCCTCTCTTGGTGGGAGGGATGATTTCTCGCTTTCCTTTTCACTGTCTCTGTCTCTCCCTCTGGTGAGCATGGGCCGTAAGGCAAAAAGATCTAATAAAAAAAAAGTCAAGAAGTAGCCTATTTCTCTGTATGTATTTCTAAAGTTTCAAAATAAAAAGGCATAAGCACTTCCGCTTTAAAAAGATGATTCACCAGAAGAACTAAAACCAGAAGGTTTGGGGGTCTTTTTTCCTTTTGTTTTCTTTAAGAGACTTTCACCTTAGGCATGTGCATTTAGCCTTCTTACACATCTGCACACACGCACCAGAGAGAGATGAGAGACAGAGACTATGAGAGGGAAAGTGAGAATTCATCCCACAGTGGGGATGGCCATGCCACAGTCCCTTCTCCTCCACTGTCGTCCCAGGATCTTCGGCACGCACGCACATGCACCCGGCATGAGTTTCGAGCCACCAGGTCCAGGACTTGAACTGTGGTCAGCCATGAGGAATCCCAGTGACATAACTAGTGCACCATCTGCTGGTCCCAAAAAAATAAAGAATTTTTGGGACCAGCAGTTGGTGTAATGGCTATATGGCTGGACTCCCATGTAGTCGACTATGATTCAAGTCTCGGTCCCAGTGGCTTAAACTCACACTGAGTGCATGTGCATGCATGCCCAAGATCCTGAGAGGAAAATGGAGAAGGGATTGTGGCATGGCCATCCCCCCTGGGGTGATTTCTCACTTTCTGTCTCTCTGTCTTTCTGGTGAGCACACATGCCCTATAGCAAAAACCTCTCCAAAAAAAATTAATTAATTAAAACTAAAGAATTTTTAAAGGCTGCTTCTAGCAGGAGATTAAAGACTTTTTTGGCCAGTAAGAAGGGGAAAAGGGACCGGTTTCCATTTTTTTGTTAATAATGTAGTGAGGTGAAATTCACATGATAATATATTGAATTAAACATTTTAGGACTGGACTAATACTTTGGTAGTTAAGGCAGCTTGAAAATTACACTGTACACACATGCATGCATCTCCAAACTCCCCACAAGGGGGAGAAATGGAGGACAAGGGACTGTGGTGTGATTGTGCCACATGAAGGGAGTGTGTTCTCCCTCCCTCTCTGCCTCTCTCACAAACCACATGTATCCTCTGGCATTAAAAAAATTAACCATTGGGGCCAGCAGGTAGTGTGGTACTTAAGGTGCTGGACTCCCACAAGGCCGACTGTGCTTCAAGTCCTGGACTTCGTGGTTCACTCTCGCTCTCTCTCGTGCGCTCTCTCTCTCACTCTCTCTCTCTGATGAGCACACATGCCCTGTAACAGTGGATTGAGAAATAATAAGTAAAAATAAATAATTCCTAAAAATTAAATTTAAAAAAATTAACCACCGTAAAGTGAACAACTCAGTAGCCTTCAGAACACTGACAATGCTGTGTAACCATCACTCTGTCTGGTTCCAGAGCATCTCTACCACTCCAAGGACCTCTCGCCCAGTAACTGCTGTCTCCCCAGTCCACTCTCCTCCCTGGCAACTCCCAAGCTGCGTTCCATCTCTCTGGATTTACTTATTCTGGGTACTTCACACGAATGGGCATATCTGGCTTCTTCCATGGTACACATTGCTTTCTGGGGCCCCCACATTCACACATGCATCAGTGTTTCCAGCCCTCGTGGAGCTGAGTAATCCCCACGGTATGGATATGCACCCCCTAGCCCACCCCCTTGTCCAGTGATGGACGTCGGGGCTGTCTCCACCTCCGGGGGATTGTGAGCACTGCTGCTATGAACGTCTGTGCATGCGCATCTGTCTGAGTCTCTGTTTTCAACTTGCTGGGATGCACTCCTAGGGGTGAAATACAGTCACTTTTTTATTATTATTATTTGCTAGAGGGTGCACATGCTTGCCAGAGAGAGAGGGAGAGGAAAAACAATCCCGTCTGGGTAATGGTCACACTGCAACCCCCTTTCCTCCATCTTTCCCTCCTTTCTGGAATTTTGGCACATACACAGTCACCTGACATGTTTCTCAGGTCTCTGGGTCCCGTTGGCCATGTGGATCTGACTGCCCCAGCCATCCAGCCATGCAGCCAACATATTGGCTAGTAAAAGTTAAATAGGGGACCAGCAGTTAGCATAATGGCTTTGTCACTGGACTCTCCTGTGGTCGACCAAGGTTCGAGTCCCAGACCCGGTGGCTTAAACTCACACTGGGCGTGTGTGCGTGCGTGCCCAAGATCCTGAGAGGAGAATGGAGGAGAAGGGATTGCAGCATGGCCATCCCTCCGGGGGGTGATTTCTCGCTTTCTGTCTCTCTGTCTCTGTCTCTCTGGCGAGCGCATGTGCCCTATAGCAAAAAAACCTCTCCAAAAAAAGAAAAAAAGTTAAATAGTAACCCTATTTAACTTTTTGAGCACCTGCTAAATTATACCTAATAGGGTAAACTAAATCCACCAATATGTTTGAGGTTTTATTGTTTTGTTTTGTTGGCGGGGGGGGGGGGTGGGGTTTTTTTGTTTTTTGGTTTTTGGTTTTTGGGGGTTTTTTTTTGAGGGTTAGATCATTTCATCTCACAAAGGAGTTGAAAAATCTGATGGGACCAGCAGTTAGTGTAATGGCTATGTTGCTGGACTCCCATGTAGCGGACCACGATTCGAGTCTTGGACCCGGTGGCTTAAATCTCACACCAGGCACGTGTGCGTGCGTGCCCAAGATCTCAAGAGGAGAATGGAGGAGAAGGGATTGCAGCATGGCCATCCCTCCGGGGGGTGATTTCTCGCTTTCTGTCTCTCTGTCTCACTCTGTCTGGCGAGCGCACACGCCCTATAGCAAAAACCTCTCAAAAAAAAAATCTGTATGGTAAATATTGAGTCATAGGAAAAGTCATGACACATTTTGCATAGAAAAGCATGAAAAATAAGCTATGACTTTTCCAACGACTCAACAGCTCGATCCCTACCACCAAGGATGAATTCTGACTGTTTTGCCATGTCAAATCCAAACATATTTTAACAATAAATCACACTGATAAAGTTAAGAACAAATTGTAGGGAGTGGAGTGGGAGGCATGGTTGAAAAGGAGGACGGGTGCTCCTCTAGGAGGAATGCTCGTGCAGGTGGCAGTGGGGAAATTATGTCAGTTAAGCACCAGCTTGCCCATCTTCCTTCACCGATCTGCAGAGAGGTTCTAGTGAGTCAGGGAAGTGCGACAGTGTCTACCAAGAAAGGCATCGGTGAGGAACCAACAGCACAAGCCAGTGCGCACTGGGCTAAGGTGACAAGTGGAACACGGGGGCTAATTAGATGGTATTCATTAGGTCGACTTGAAGCTATGGAAACTAAAGCCTATCTGCTCCTCATTACAAAGTGGCAAGATCACCAGGCACCATCGAGAGACATTGCATTCGGCAAAGAAGCTCACATGGGATATTTGAACAACAGGCTATCCCACTGCCCTTACAGCGTGACTCCATGTAGTACCCCACACCACCACCAGCACCACCCACAATCAAGCTAGAGAAATCGGGGGGAAAGGTTCATACTATACAGCAGGGGCCAGCGAAACCTGTCTAAGGCTTTTCAGACAGAGCAAACCTTACCCAGCCAGGCCCACCCCTGCCTGAGCTTTTACTGGCTTGGATCCTGAAGCTACGTGCCCACAAGCCCTGAGTAAACTGAGGAGCCCACTTTCTCCCTTTGGTGTTTGCGGAGGAGAATCCAGTCCCTAGCACAGACTGACATTTCCCAGGGAAAACCACACTGTTCCTGCTTTCCCTAAGTTCAGAGACCCCATCACTAGAATGCTCTGGCCCACGATTTCACCTACACTGGAATGACCTGGCCTCATGAGATTTAAGAAACTATATTAAAAGTAGATCGTCCCTAGGAAATGGCTTTCCAGGCTGACCAGATCTGGTCAGCATCCCTGATGCTCACAAGTCATCTTACGGGAATCCCCACCCCATTCTGCCTGCTGCATCTCTTCTACGGGAATGAGAACTCTGCCGATGGAATTGGGCTATAGGGATGGACAAGAAAGAGGTCTCTGCTGAAGGAAGGACTTTCCTGGCATCTTTCCTGAGAAGAAGAAAGCCTCTCTCCCCAGACCTTGCTCTCCTGGGTCTGGACATGGCAGACAGCCTAAGGGAACACCCCTTGGTGGGAGAAGGTGGCCTCGGCCACCGGGGGACAGACCAGATTACGGCACACGTGGATGGGTGATGGTTCTCCAGCTGGGCTGGGTTGCAAGTCAGAACCACCCAGCGAGCTATGGGGGGAAGAAAAAGCCCAGTGATCAGACCACACTGTGGGCCAGCTCACTCAGGTCACCAGGGTGGGTGCCAGGCACTGGTGCTTTGGTCGGGAGCTCTTCACCTTGAACCAGGATACTGCCAGGGCCAGGAAGTATAGCTGCAGGAGACCCCAGGCTGAAGATGACTTAGCAAGGCTAATAGCAGCAGAAGAATTAACTTCAAAAGTTCCTACTGTGTGCCAGTACCAGACAAAGAACTTCACAGACATTATCTCAGTCAAGGCTCCCAACGACTCCCAAACATATATGTTGGTTCTATTTCTTTTTTCAAGATGAATAAATAAGGCTCAGAGAGGTTAAATAACATGTTGAAGGTCACACAGGTAGAAAACCAGGATGCTTGCTGCCCGAAAGCCTGTGTTCTTCACAGCTGTGCTCTACAGCCAGAGGGGAAAGGTCTCTGTCCTTGGTCCTGATCCACCAATGACTTCTCTAGGGAAGTTGGAGGGCATCTCCCCCCTTGGAAGAAAGGTCACTGGTACATTTACCTAAGACACAGGTAAAGTCCTAGGACAAGGACAAGCCCTGAGACACTAGGACAACACTGGCACAAGCGCCAGCCTGCTCTCAGGTGTGCTCGTAGGAAACAGTGTCCACATCAGGGTTAGAACAATAGAGGGGGCATAGCGCCCCCCAGTGGAGGCAAGGGGTACAGTGCGACTTGTGAGCATGCCGACAGGGAAAAAGCAGGTGGAGAGCGAAGGGATGGGCCTTATCCAGTGGCCCCTCTGCACTGGCAACTTTTACGCACTGGCAACCCTGACGGATAGGTCTGGGCATGGCTGTTAAAGGAACCAGTGAGTTCCTTATTTCATAGAGTTCCATTTTACAGGTGGAAACATAAGAGGGGTTGCATGGCTTTGCTAATAACAGCTGCTACCAGGACACACGGAATGCACCAGATACCGGGTGAAACTGCTCATAAACTATCTCATTAAACCTCCAAATGACTCCATGGAACAGAAGCTAGACTCAAACTCATGTTATAGATAAGGAAACGCACACATGAAGTGATCTGGCCTAGGTTACAAAGGAATCACGACACGAAACTGAGATAGGAACAGGGGCCATTTGGCGCTGCCACCACCATGTGAGACACTGTCTCCCCAACCCCACAGTGGGGACAGGCTCAGGCAGAGGCAGCGTGGCCACAGGTCATGGTTGTGTTTCCTCCCAGCTCCTCTGCATCAACCCTCTACTAACAGAGCTCTGCAACAGGGAGGCCCGAAGACCAGCCACTGCTGGGGACCCACCAGTGCCTAAGTGCCACTGTGTGCCCCTGGGTGCTGGAAGGTGGAGAGAAATGGCATGATCTTCTTTTATTGAGTCATTGGAAAAATCACGACGCATTTTTTCACACTAAAACAGAAAAAAAAAAGTCATGACTTTTCCAGCAACCCAATACTTAAGCTGCCACGAGCAAGTTTTCGTGAGTTGCCACCAAATGAGTCATAGCTCACACGGTACAACTGAGAAGCACATGGAGTCAACACTGGAGTCAGTGTGGCCAGCAAGGCGGTGACATGCACGAGAAAATGGCACTGTAAGCAAAGCTGTGTGATGTCACAAGTACCAGACGAGGATCCCAGGACTCAGCCGCTAACTGGCAAGGTGCACGGTCATTTCACACCCGCTTTGGGATTCACATGTTCAATCTGTCAGGTGCGAGGTTAGACAAGCTGATCTCCTAGAATCCTAGCCCTCAGATGTTGGGATTCTTCCAGAGGAGACGAGCCTTTCCAGGTTCTGGCTCTGGCAAGCAAACATGGCACGTTAGGTGTCCCCATCACCTGCTCCCCTCCACTGCCCAGGTGACCGGCCAAATAAAGCCAATAGAGAGATGCGACCCTGTCCCCGTCTGCCGTGGCCCCGAGAGCTGCAATGCCAGCATCTGTGGCGACTGGGCTCATGCCAGGCGAGTGGTGGGGTTAACTGATGCCAAGGAAGATTCATTGCATGTGAAACAGTCATAAATAATTAGGACGCAGAGCTGCACAGCTTCCTTCCACCCTCAGGCTGTGGTATCACTGCACAGGCAATTCTCAGACTAGCACACATAATCTGCAATTAATTAGAAAGCACGCAGGCTCGGAGGGGGCACAGGCAGGTCGCACCCACGCGGACTCCCGCCAGCTTTGTGCTATCTTTCTCCTAACGTTAATGCTGATGAGTAACCAGAACGCGAGGTCGTGTGGCCTAGACGGGCCGGGCCTGGTCCCAGCTCTAATTCCCCTCCTGCGCAGCCATGGCTGGGCTGCTCCCCTTCCCTGAGTCTCCACCCCCACTTCTGAAATGGGCATGACAGCTCCTGCTTGTCAGCACGGCGTTGCCGAAGTCATGGAAGTGACCGATGGGGACGAGGACGGGTGCTTTCCACAATGAAAGATGTTGTGCTGATGTCTAGGAAGTCACCACGCCATTTCCTCCCTCGGGTCCAGACAGGAAGGACAGGAAGCAGAGGATGCTACCTAGTCTTAGGGTTGAATAAGACCCAGAAAGGTGGAGCAACCAGAGACACCCAGAGCGTAACTGGCCACAAAATCACAGAAACTATCTGGAACTCCTGACACTAAGAGTCCACAGTGACTTCCATCGCTGCTGCCAAATGCCACCAAAGCCCCCCAGTGCCCCGAGTCAAGTGCAGAGGTAACCTCTAACCTCACGGGGCACACAGGGACCCCTTTCACCCAGCAGATGGAGATGGGAGTTTCTGCCTTGCTGCTCACTGTGGCCAGCTGTGCTCCTGGGATATTCAGAAGCAGCCGTATGGGGCAAGAATGCAGCAGGAAACTGAGCCGTCGTGGGTTTAACATCCTTTCACTCTCCTTTCACCTTTAAAGCCCACTCGGGTCGGTGCTCCTGCAGGAAGCCTTCCCTAGCCTTCCCTGGCCTTCCCTGGAGGAACTGGGTGAAGCAGACCCCTCCTCCTCGGGGCTGCCTGTGGGCACTGGCAGCGGCCCCCCCCGCCCCCCGCCGGATAAATCGGGC
>NW_006159657.1:3232593-3234270 GCF_000334495.1 Tupaia belangeri chinensis | reverse complement strand
GCTGCCAGCGGCTCCCACAGCCTCCCGCTGAATAGTCGGTCCTGTGTGAGCAGGTGTGAGTCTCTTACCTCTGAATTCTCATACACGCAGCCCAGTACACTGCCTGATAGAGTATGTGGACGAGACTAAATCACTTCCCAGGAGCCACTTAGGATCCTGAAGGGCCCAAAGGTTGCCCTGTCCTCTGCAGCCATCAAACACCAAGAAACGGGCCATTCCAGGAGCCCCCGAGCCTGTCTCCACTGTGTTCTCACTCCAGAAGTCTCAAAAGGTGTGAGCAGGGTTGTAGGTGCCGGCGGCTCCTTCCAGTCGGGCTCTGACATGCCCGTGGCTGGTGACCGTGCATCCTCAGTCCAGACCAAAGCAGCCGGCTCCTCCTTCCCATGCCATCCAACCCCACACGCTCAGGGTGTCCAAGCCGAGTCCCAAGTCCTCCATGGCTGGTGGAGGGACAGCTAGCAAGGAGACTCTGAGAGACAGACAGGTGAGCGAATTTCCTTTTGCCCAGTTTCACCAAACCATAAACTCTGCAGATGCAGTTTTCAGCAAAGTTAGAGAGCTCTAGACCCTCGCAACCCACCACTGGCCCCGAGCTCAACCTTTCCTGGGAACGATGACCCCAGGGCAGATGTGGATGCGTCTGTGGATGCTCAGGCTCCAAGATTCAGAGTGCACATTTACACTCCCAGGGGTAAGCACTTCCCAGTCCCACACACCCCTTCTCAGATGTCCAGAGAAGTGGCCACCCCACACACTATCAATCCTAACGCTCTCCACTCACGTGGCCTCATGAAGATCTCTCGCTCTTCAGGCCGTCCTAAGCTACCTGAAACCACCCAAGGCCTGAATGTCACACTAACCTAAACAGACTTCTGGGTAGCTGGGCCGAAAGCCACTCCCACCCTCGCCCCAGAGACTGGAAAGCCAGGCACACCCTCCAGCCTTACTTGCAGCCAGAGGGCCCACAGGACGCAGTTCTGGCCAGTGACTGGGCAGGCAGTCTGCTAGGCGGACTCCTGATTAGGCTTTTATTTTCTTAATAAAAGGAAGAAATAGAGGGAACCAGCAGTTAGCGTAATGTCTATGTCGCTGGACTCCCTCGTAGTCGACTGCGGTTCGTGTCCCAGACCCGGTGGCTTAAAACTCACGCCGGGCGCGTGTGCGTGTGTGCCCAAGATCCTGAGAGGAGAATGGAGGAGAAGGGATTGTGGCATGTCCATCCCCCCGGGGGGTGATTTCTCGCTTTCTGTCTCTATGTCTCTCTCTGTCTGTCTGGAGAGAGCATGCGCCCTATAGCGAAAACCTCTCCAAAAAAAAGGAAGAAACAGAACATGCTCCTCTTTCTCCTTTGCTTCCTGTTTGAAAATGGACACAGTATCGGGAACCAGCAGTTAGCATAATGGCTATGTCGCTGGATTCCCACGTAGTCGACCGCGGTTCGCGTCCCAGACCCGGTGGCTTAGAACTCACGCCACGCGCGTGTGCGTGCGTGCGTGCGTGCGTGCGTGCTCAAGATCCTGAGAGGAGAATGGAGGAGAAGGGATTGCAACGTGACCATCCCCCCGGGGGGTGATTTCTTGCTTTCTGTCTGTCTCTCTCTGTCTGGCGACCACACGCACCCTATAGCAAAAACCTCTCAAAAAAAAAAAAAAAAAAGAAAGAAAGGACACAGTATCT
>NW_006159657.1:3229823-3231972 GCF_000334495.1 Tupaia belangeri chinensis | reverse complement strand
TGTCTATGTCGCTGGAGTCCCACGTAGTCGACTGCGGTTCGCGTCCCAGACCCGGTGGCTTAGAACTCACGCCACGCGCGTGTGCGTGCGTGCGTGCGTGCGTGCTCAAGATCCTGAGAGGAGAATGGAGGAGAAGGGATTGCAACGTGACCATCCCCCCGGGGGGTGATTTCTTGCTTTCTGTCTGTCTCTCTCTGTCTGGCGACCACACGCACCCTATAGCAAAAACCTCTCAAAAAAAAAAAAAAAAAGAAAGAATGGACACAGTATCTGAAAGAGCAGCAACAACCTTACAGATATGGGCAGAACGTATGAGGATAAAAGGCAACAACTAAATAAGGTGGGCTAGAAAGTCAGCGTCCTCCGTGAAGCCACTGAGCTGCTGAAGCACGACAGCAACTGCTGGCCCTCAGACCAGCTGTGAGATGAGACAACTGCGTGGTCTAAGCCGTTGTTAACTGGGTTTGCCATTGCTTGCATCTGCCTGACCACCTAGTGCTGCACCCAGCTCAGGGCCCACCTAGAAATGAACAATGACATGGATCCTCTCTGCCTCTGAAGCCTTGCCTGGGATCAGACCCACAATGAGTTCAAATCCCAGCCCAGCACTCGGCACCTCTCAGACCTTGCAGCCTCCAGGAGTGGGATCACACTGCCTTTGTCATGGGCTGCCCTTGGGATCTAAATGAGACAAAACACCTACTAGGCTGTGACAGCCTCTCTCACACACAATGGGCCCACAGAATTCACTGCTTGTCCCAGAAGAACTCCAGTTCTGTGACTGGCCAGACAGGTTCGAAGCTCCTGGCTCTGTCAATTACCAGCTGTTTGACCTCAGGCAAATGACTTAACCTCTCTGAAACTATTCCCTTGCCTTTAGAATGGAGCCATCAATATGGACCTTCAACATCCTTTAGGAAGATTAAATAAGGATGACTGGAAACTACTATGCACACAGGAGGAACGAGAAGGTTGATCCTTGTCCACGTCTGGAACCAACCCTCCTGAGGACTTTCATCCACTCAACAATTACAGACTAGTGGGAGAGATGGATACGAAACAGAGGCAGAAATAAACCACAACTGAGAGTGAGGCTGAGAAAGAAAAGGGTAGGGCGGACCTAGTGACACAGGGAGGGAAGTCAGGGAAGGCTGAGGAAAGTAACAGTGAGGGGGAAGACATAATGATTATTTGTCAAGTAAGACTCCTTGTGGAAGGAAGAGGATGGGATGGAGCAGGATGGGGACACACTGAGAAGGAAGGACCTGAATCAAGTCCCCTAGGCAAGAAAGAACTCAACAAATCTGAGGGACTGCCAAAGGCCTGTGTGGCTGAAAGTGACAAGCAACGGGCCTGGGAGGGAAAAGGGCAGCAGGGATACGTCAGGCAGACCTACAGGCAATAATAGGAACTTGGATTTTGCTTTAAGCATAGCAAGGGCCAGGCAGGGTGCAGGGAGGGAGGCTGACTGACTGGGCGGTGGTAGGGCACAGGTGGTCCGTCCATCCATTCGTCCATCTGTTCTTCCTTCCTTCATTTTTTTAAATTTACTATTTAAGTTTGCTATAGGGAATGTGTGCTCATCAGAGAGAGAGAGAGAGATAAAGGGAGAGAAAGTGAGGAAGGAAGCCGCCAGGTCCAGGACTTGAACCAGAGTCGGCTATGTGGGAGTCCAGCACCTTAACCACCATGTCACCTACTGACCCCACCTTCCTTCATTTTTGCTATAGGGCATATGCACTTTACCAGAGAGCGAGCAAGAGGGAAAGTCAGAAATCACCCCCCAAAGGGATGGCCATATCACAATCCCTCCTCCACTCTCCTCTAGGGATTTTGGTCATGCATATGCACCCAGCATGATTTCAAGCCACCTGGTGCAGGACTTGAACTGAAAAACCGGCCACATGGGACCCAGTGCCTTAATCTCCATGCCACCTGCTGGCCAGGAAATGCACCTGTTTCTGTTCATCATCAGATGCACCTCAGCCTTGGGCTCCCATGCTCAAGGCCGGCCCAGTCCTTTAATCGCAGAAGTCGCTCACCACGTCTCCCTCTACCCTGGCACGGCACTGACCACGAGCGGGCCATGCCTGGAGCCCAGCCCCTAGAGCAAGGCGGCACTCTCCCCAGTCTGTCCTACCCCTTCCTC
>NW_006159657.1:3223076-3229811 GCF_000334495.1 Tupaia belangeri chinensis | reverse complement strand
AATCAGACAAGGCTGGTAACCTTCCTTCACAGCCAGAGGGCTCTTCCCACCCTGGACTGTCCAAGAACAGTCTGCCAGGCCTGGCTGCCGTCTCAGCTGGAACAGCATAAGCCTCTTGGGTACAGCAAACAGCAGTCGATGTACCAACAGGAAAATCTCTATGGTCAACACTGACCTTTCTCTTTTTCCTTTATTTTTCCAGCAATCCTTAATACATTTCTAAGTCTCATTTCAAGACTGTCAATCAATCCTTGGCCTTAAAAAAAAAAAAAAAAAAGTTCATGGCCAAATTAATTTCATAGCTTCATCAGGACCTAATTCTATCACTTAAAACAAGTTCATGAATCCCTCTGACATGCAATTTCTTGGTTCCTAATGAAGAATTCCTAATGACAGATAAAAGAACACCTTCCTACAGAGCCACGGGGAGGGCAGTCACGATGAAGCTCCAGACCAAGCGGAGGCCTGGCCTGGGGCGGGCAGGCAGCACCTACTCCTCACTTCGATTCTCTCCTATTCCCTAAACCAGCAACTGCCAGTCGCTCCTGGGTGCCAGACCCTGGGCCCGACGATGACGCTGGGCCCTGCTCCCCACCTCAGAGAGCTTACGGCCAGGGAGCGGAGGGGGGCGGGCAGCTGGTAAGCACAGGTGGCACGGTTTGGAGGTGTCCCCAAGCCTGTGGGCTGAGGAGGCCAAGACTGAATCCAGAGGGAAAGGGCTCACACACAGGCTTGAAGGGTGAGTGGCTAGCCCCCCCAAAACAGACAAGGCCCACCCTCAGAGAGAAAACTGCTCCTGTCAGGAACCGCGCCTGCCTAGGGGGCCAGGCAGAGCGCAGTAAGTGGGCGGGCTGTGTGCTTGGGGACCAGGGAGAGCCAGTGGGGAGGGACTTCTTTTTGTTTTTTTTTTTTAATATCCAGTGGTCGCTGGAGGTTTCGACTTCTTCCCATTCAAATGCCTTTCATTGTGTTTTTGCATCAGCTATGAAAATCTCTCAAGTGTTAAATGTTAGTGACTAGTTCATAAAAACATTTCAATACTTTGCGGCACAAGCAAAACCCCTGTGTGGTGTGCCAGCTTGGAACCCACGGGCATAAGCCAAGCCGAGAGTCGAGGAACTGCACTGTAGGTGCAAGGGAACAGTGAGCTGTTTGCATTTGGGTTCAAGAACAAGGAACGGCAAGAGACAAGGCCGAGATGTGGGCAAGGGCTGCTCAGAATGTCTCGGCCTCGATCCCAGAGGGAAGAGTGACCTCTGAGGTTTCTGTAAAAGCGCATCCCACGGTGGAAGTTACCTGAATCTACACGCATGATAAAATGTCTGAGCATGTGTGAGCATGTGTGACATCCAGACATGGCCTGCACCATGTCGACCCCCTGGTCTTGGCGTGTATCATGGCCCTGTGAGACGTCACCACTGGGGAAGCCAGCAGAGGGTACACCAAAACTCTCTCTACTATTTTTGCAACTTCTTGTGAGGCTAAACGTCTTCCAAACAAAAAGGCTTAAGAAGATAGATGCCAAAACGAAGGTACCACGGTCAGACTGACCAGTGTGGCCTCCACCTGGCGCAGGAGCCAGCTGTCCCACAGACACATGTTCCTCTCCTTCTATGTCACAGTCGCCTTGGCTGGCCGCGTGACCACTCAAATTAGACACCTACCCCCAGCGTTGCAGCTGGCTAATGCCATGGAGCTGACCCCGCCAAGCCTAGGACGGCAGGAAGTGAGGCTCAAACTTTGGGGCTGTGCCTTTAAAAGAAGGGGCCATGCCTCCCCTCTCCCCTCCCGACAGAAGTGTGCCTATGACAGAGGTGAGGACGAGGGCAACATCTGAGAAAGGCAGAGCGGCGAGTAACAGGGGACCGGATCCCACACTGGTATGTGTGAGGAAATGAGCTTCTACGCTGCCTAAGCCTGTGTGGTTTGGGGTCTTTGTTCCAGTAGCCAGAGCACAGTGAGTACATGAGGTCTCGGCAAAATAATCACTGCATTAACAAGTGGCTTTTCAGCCCACATGAGCCAGGGATGAACAGATGAAATTTACAGAGAAGCCAAACTCTTTGGGTCCCAGGTGAAAGTGTCCCATAAACTGTGGCAGATGCAACACTCCCTCCTCCACATGTGGCCTAGATGGAGACATTTGCTCAGGCCTCTGGAGGCGCCATGGCTGGGGCTTGGTGAAGATCGATGGCATTAGAAAGCGATCACTCTTCATCTCCTGCAGCAGCCAGGCAGGACGCCTACCGTCCAGCTCACTATTAAATAGGGCCAGCGTCCCTTGCTCCCAATCAGCGTCCCTTGCTTCCCAACCCAATCACCTGAACTTAATATCAACACAAAGAGAACTCGGCAAAACTCGTCTCTCCACACGTCAAGGAATGGGGCCCATCTGTGTGACAGCACCTTCCTAGTGAGCCTAGAGGCCTCTGGGAGGAGAGGGAGAAGGGCTGGGAGTCCCCCGAGACATGGACACCGCTGACTCCATTTTCTGAATTCTCTCTCACTAACACATCATCTAAAAAGAGACAGCTTCTGCCATAAGTCATCAGTTTAGAAGAGAAAAAGAAATCTAATTTAGATGAAAGTCACACTTCAGTAACGATTTAGGAGTGGGTTTTCCCCGAAAAATGCAGTTTTTAAAATGGATTTGGGAAGCCAGTGGGCAATGTGGTGAAGGTGGCTGGATCCCACATGGCCAACAGCATGGTTTGAGTCTCAGACCTAGCAGTCTGAAAAACATGCCAGGCACCTGTGTGCATGTGCCCCAAATCTGGAGAGAATGGAGGAGCAGGGACTGCAGCATGACTGTCCCCCTCCACCCTAGGGGAAAGGGTGCTTTCCCACTTCTCTCTCGTTCAGGTGAACACATATGCCCAGTAGCATATTTTAAAATATAAAAATAAATAAAAATGGATTTGGGGTCCAGCCTAATAGTGCAGTCCCATACTGAACTGCAGTGCTAGAAGCCACAGCCAACCAGTTCAAACCCCCTGCCTGAGCAGGCCCCACGCACAGGTCCAAAATCCAGATGACTTGGATAACTGAGGAAAGGGACCATGGCATGAAGAGACCCCGTCAGGGAGCACGAGCTCTCGCTCGCGCGCGCGCGCTCTCTCTCTCATGAAGGAAATAAACACTTAGAACTTTTAAATCATGTTCTCAGTACAGTCTAGCTCCATATTTGGGTTAACTTTCCTCGCCATGTGTTGTCTCACACTCTGAAGATTGAGGCTGACTTCCCTGAAACTCCCAAAGTAAGCCCCAGTCTCCTTCCTGTGTGGATGAGCAGGGAATCACAACAAGCAGCCTTGATGACACGCAAGTCCGTCGGCACTCAGAGCCAAGTCCCCACACCTGCAGAGTCGGAGCGCGCCGACATTCCCAGCAGACGCCGGAGGCAGCTCTGGCCTCCTTTCTGGCTCGTTCCTCAGTAGCTTGCCTTGTGGATCTACTCCTGACGGCAAAGAAAGCTGTGACTACGAGAGCCAGCAGTAAAGATGAGGTCACTCACCACTCTCAACAAAGATTTGCATGGGAAGGCCTAATGACATGGTATCCACATGACTGAAGCATGAACTCTTTTGAGTGCTGTAACAAACATTCCAGCAGAGGGCATAAACATTATGGTCCCAAGCCAAGCGAATCCTGGAGTGATCTTGGACAAGGCCACACCTCCAGGCAACTCAGATGTCGAGGAAAAATGGCCAAAAAAAATTGTAAAAGCATCAGCCTCAGAGAACTCTCATCAGGGTGATCTTTGTGCCTGGCTTCCCCTGAGAACTGTCTGGCAGCTCAAGGCCCACCCACACCAAACTATACCTTGGTCTTCAAACACAGCACAAAATAGTCCGATGGCTTAGGATGAAGGAGAAGCCACAGTTTTAAGGAAACAAATTCTGACATTTTTGCTGCCTCATCTGTAATTGGGGCCTTAGATGGGGGTTTGATTCCAGGAAATGGAAGTGAGCGTGGGTCATTTTCTCAAGTATATTCAAATTCTGTCCTAATTACACACTCGGTCTCCAGAAACACAAGAATAAATTGGTGACTTCAAAAACACTGTGAGGGGGGCCAGCAGGTGGTGTGGTGGATAAGGGCGCTGGATTCCCACATGGCCAACCATGGTTCAAGTCCTGGACCTGGTGGCTTGCTTTCTCACTTTCCCTTCTCTCTCTCTTTCTCTCGTCAAATAAAGAAAAAAATAATATCAACAATAACAAATGGAAATAAATAAATAAATAAATACTTCTTTAAAAAAAAAAAAAAAAAAACACTGTGAGGGGACCAGCAGTTGGTATAGTGGCTATGTCGCTGAAATCCCATGTAGTCATACGCAGTTTGAGTCTAGGACCCAGTGACTTAAACTCACACCAGGCGCGTGTGCGTGCGTGCCCAAGATCCTGAGAGGAGAATGGAAGACAGTGTGGCTGTCCCCCATGGGGGGGGCGATTTCTCGCTTTCTGTCTATCTCTGTCTTTCTGGTGAGCGCACGCGCCCGATAGCAAAAACCTCAATAAAAAATAAACACTGTAAGATGACACATGGGATCACTGATGAAGTTTGGGATACACTGAGAAGACATTTTCCTCTTCCAATGTTATCTAGGGATGATTGACTAAAGTTGCCTACACAAAATTATTAAAATGAAGGCCAGCAGGTGGCATGGTGGTTAAGGCATTGGACACATGGCTGACCACGGTTTGAGTCTCAGACCTAGTGGCTTGCTTTCTCACTCCCCACCCCCCGTGTCTTCCTCTAGTCAAATTAAAATAAATGAATGAAAAAATAAAATTAAATAAATGATTCTTTAAAAAAAAGACAAATGTATTAAAATGAATTGGAGACCCAGTGGTTTATCAGAAGGAAGGACAGCATGAGAGAGAAGCTCAAGGTCCGATAATGCAGAAAAGGGGGCATGAAGTGCATCAGGACACAGACATGGCAGACAACACTTAGTCGGTCACCCGGCAGGTTGGGGCACGTTCTTCACACACTCTGTCTTCGCTAATGTTCCAGAAACCCTGTGACAGAGAGGTTATTATTTGCAGAAAAGAACACTGAGCCTCAGGAAAGTCGTCATATCTACAAACAGCCTGAAACCTAAATATCTCTTCCCTCATGAGATGCTGTGCTGGAGGGGACCAGCCAATTCTCAACTTTCTATTTCCGGGTGGAGCAGATGCCCCCCCACCCCGCCCCTCACTCTCTGCTCCCTGGAGGGGAGGAGTGGCCTGTCCCACTTGGGGGCCTGAGAGGAGGACGTGAGTGTGCTCGGCTCAGCCCCTCGTGGGCTCTCTCTCAGGGCCCACCCACCTGCTCACCCCAGAATTGGGGTGTGCTCAGGAGTCACCCCTGAAGGGACCCCCTCAGACCATTTTAACTCAGAGATGGCATTTTTCCAAGCCCCTCTACCCACAGGTGTAAAGACCCGTGTCCCAAACAGCTTTGTTGATAGTCAAGCTGCCATCTCCCTTCACTCAGAGAGGAGACACCTTAGTGGAGTCTTAAAGATAGTAAGTGCTACCCCGACGGGAGGGTCTGAGCTCTGAGCACGTGAAGCCCGACTGTGCAGACCGAGGTAGCTTGGCGCTGCTGAAGTGCAGCATGATGCTGATGGCGGGGAGGCTGTGGGGGGTCAGCTGCAGGAGGAAGCCTGGTATACCTGAGCCCTATTGGGGTGCGCAGCCGTGCTCCTCCAGAGGGCAAACTCCAAGGTCAGGGCCTCCAGGGTGGCCAGGCTGCTGACCTGGGAGTGGAGGGGAAATTCTCTATGTGCCCCATTTGTATCTTTTGAGTTCTGTTCCATATAAATGTGTTGCCTATACTAGTTTTTAAAATTAATTTTTTGAGGTCCAGAGGAAAAAAGGATTGTTATGGGGTGGAGGAGGTGCTGGAACTGCTGGGCCAGAACCAAAGTACAGGCACCCCTTCCTCCCACTGAGCATGTCTTCTGTGCCCAGTAGGGACAGGCAGTCAGGGGGTGTGCGTTATTCGCCTCCTTTAGAGATAAGAAAAAGGAGTCCAGGGAGAGCCACCAAAGCACAGGGCAGGCCAGGACATGAGCCCTTGCATGGACCACGGGAGCCTGCAGTGTCGTCCTCCGGGCGAGCATGGGATGTCCAGCCCAGCCAGGCAGCCCTCACCACAGAATCCAAGCCAAATAACTGCCCCATGCACCTTTACCAGCTCAGCTGCCCAGCCCTGCAGGTGGCACGTTTCAAACGCAGCTGGCATTTCAAACAAGTCTGACTGGTGCCTCATCCTCTGAGCCAGAACCCGTTTTGGACAGCTCAGAACTGCATCTAAGGGTTACGTAACTGCTGCCTGGCCCAGCCAAGAGCACAGAGCCAGCTAGCAACCTCCAGAGCAGGAGCGCATCCCAGTTTAGAGCTCGAGAGCCCTCTCCTCAAAGTGCGCAAACAAATGAAGAGCCTGGCTTGCTAAGGAGGTCGGCAGGAACCCGGCACACCTCGACCACAAGGATGAGATCCAAGAACACAGAACACAGAAATGATACCGAGACCTCACAAGCTCTTCACAGGTGGACTGTTAACCACGGTCAAGGAGAAGCAGCAGCCGCCCCAAAATACGAACTTGCTGAACCACCCCCAGGAGCAGGCCTGCTTGGGGTCTGCAGGCAAGGCTAAAACACAGTCCTCCTGGGCTCTGAGGCCAGACCTGAACCTCAGTTCCACCAGCCCCACACCCCGGCGTGCCTCCCAGTTCCTCTGT
>NW_006159657.1:3205352-3222521 GCF_000334495.1 Tupaia belangeri chinensis | reverse complement strand
GCAAGTTCTCACGGGAGTGTGCGAAGAGCGAGGTGACACGTGACAAAGACGGGCTGAGTACTGAGCAGCACCTTCGCTATCGCTCAAGTTCTTCAGGACAGTGACAAGAGCCCCTCACAGCGGCTGGATGTCCCAGTGCGTGAGGTAGAAGGCAGAGGTGTGGCGTGGGAGCTCCTCAGTTACGCTGCCTGCACCAGGCTGGTGTCCCTCCCTGCCAGCTCCCCATCTCCGCAAGGGCTTCCATAGCCCTTTCTCCCAGTCTCCTTTGTCACCTACACACCTCGACCCCTGGTCCCTACTACTACCGCTTGCTGTCCTCAGTATCCTCCCCCTCCTGGCAGCAAGGACTCAACTGTCTGCATTAGTGACACCAACCCCCACGCAGCCTGGGGTCTCTGCGGTTCCCGGTGAAGGTTTGTGAGAGCTGTCCTGCATGGCCTGGTCCCCATTATGGGCCCAGCTGTGGTAGCGCTGACAGACACTGCTGTCAGCTGGCAAGGCCCGTGGGAGGCCCAGGTTGAGTCCTGGCCACTCTGAAAAGCCAGGCTCGGGACCGTGCACCTGTAGTCCGGCTATGCAGGAGGCCAAGGCAGGGGGATCCCTACACAGCATGACGCGCCTCACTGTGGAGGTCCTGTGGCCCACGGGTAACAGAGGACACATCACTGCCATGTGGCCCAGCTGTCCTCACTCTTCCCATTCAGTCGTCCGTGTTTTCTCGGTTCTGTGTCCACTTGATTGCATTTGGGCTGTCTGTGGGCAGGGACCCGGAATAAGCGCTGGCAACTACTGAGTCCTGCAGCCACTGTGGTAAGCACTTAGCACGTGTGAAGCCATCTTGTCCTCACAACGGCCTAAACTCTGCCCCTCTTGTCTGCACTGTCATCATGGGGAAACTGAGGCATGGAGTTGTAAGTGGCAGAGCTAGACCTACACCTTGGGCTCCCCAGTACCTAGAACAGTACCCGGAAAGCAACAGACGCTCAGTAAATGTCTGGGGAATGAATGAACAAATCCCTAAAGAAGTGAGGCATGTCTGGATTCCATTTGGAGCCCTCCAATTAGAGGCTGTGGGTCTAGAGGATCAAGGTCAGGGGAAGTCTGTCTTGCCCTTCCTGAGGGATCCATGCCGGCTCTATCACCCAGACTCACTCCTTGTTGAGAAGGGACAGGAGGCTCAGGGTGCCACCAGTAATAGCTGCTGCCCCACCATCTCCTCCTGAAACGCCATCACTAAGCCCCTCCGCCAAGCGATCAGCTGGCCGCGGGCCTTGCCATCTCCCTGAATTACCACTACAGCGCTCAGCGACTTCATCTCTCAAGTTGCTCAATGTTTGGAATTGCGTTGCCAGGAAACAAGCCAGAACGCCTCACTCGTATTGAGAATCCCTTCCAATAATAGAGAAAAAAGGACCCGCTCAACAAGGCCTTGTGATAACTGAGGGTGCTTGTCTTGCCCTCTGCCCTGACTGGAGATCAAAACTGACGACAGATTGAAGGAAACAATCAGGGTGATTATCTGGGCTCACCTCTCCACCACCTATCGCACCCCACTGCCTGAACAAGAGGGAAGAGAAGGCACCAGGGAGGGCTAAGAAGCTGAACAAATCCCCATGGCCACTCATGGCACAGGAGGAAGGTGTTCCGATTCATCTGCACACCCCCTTTCAAGCGAGGCCAGACACCCTCGCCTCCCCTTCGGAAAGCGCTGACAACACATAGCCATAGTTATGCTGGTGCTAAACAGAAGGCTGTGTGTGTGCTTGATGCTTTTCCACCAGGAAAGACCACCGCTCCCACCACCCGCCCCACCGCTGAAATAGGGCACCAGCGCTACACACCGCCCAGCCTGCCGCTGCAGAGGGAAGGCAGCACGGAACGGCACAGAAAGGGCCAGAGCGCCCCCTGGTGGCCCCAACGCTGCTCTTCCTGCAGGATTAAGGACTGAGACACTTTCTTAAAACTTCCAGCTCCCCAATACTCATACGTGCAAACAAAGAAATTAAATCAAGAGCAGAAACTCAGCTGTCAGAAAAGAAGTGAAAGGGCCAGCTGGCAGCGTGCGGTTAAGGCAGCTGCATCCCACTGGGCTGACTGTGCAGTTCCAGCCCCAGGCCCAGCAGCTTGAGAAACACACCAGGTACATACGCAGGCGAGGCCAAAATCTGGAAAAGAGGGAGAAATGGAGAAGGAATTTTGGTGTGACCATCTCCCTATGGGAGATCTCGCTCTCCAGTGAAGGGACACACCCTCTGGCAAACTAAAAAACTCAATAAATGAAAAGGTGAAGGTAAGGCTGACATGAACACCCCTACACGGCAGCTGAATGAATTGTCTGTCAGTCCAAGTCAGGCAACACCGAGAGGTGCATGCTGGCTGTGGATGTGTTTCTGCAGCTAGGAAATCGGGGTCAGCGTTCGGCACGTGCCCGAGTGTTCTCCTCATGCACCCGCAGCTCCCATAAATCACTTTCACGGCAGGTGGATGGGTCTGGACAGCTCCCAGACCCACACGAGAACAAATGCACTCAGGAATTGACCGTGCCCGTTAGGTTAGTTTTTTCTCCTAAGTTTTTATTCCCTGAGCCATACAGGAGGCAAGTAGTAAGTAAGTACATAAATAAATAAATGTAAAAACAGAAAAATAAATGCTGAACATGAACATGGTTGGGAACCAGCAGTTAGCATAATGGCTATGTCGCTGGACTCCCACGTAGTCGACCACGATTCGCATCCCGGATCCAGTGGCTTAAAACTCATGCCGGGCGCGTGTGCGTGCATGTCCAAGATCCCGAGAGGAGAATGGAGGAGAAGGGGTTGCGGTGTGACCATCCCCCCTGGGGGGTGATTTCTCACTTTCTGTCTCTATGTCTCTCTCTATCTGGCAAGCACATGAACCCTATAGCAAAAACCTCTCAAAAAAAAACATGGTTCCTAGAACTGGCCCTGCTGCCTCCAGCTCTATCACAGACTTCCGGGCCTGGACACTTGGGGCACTTCAGGCCAGGTGGGTTCCCGAAGTAGGGCGCTTCCTGTGCACTGCAGCTCTACCTACTAATGCCAGTCTCACCACATCCCAGCTGTGACAACCAACAATGTCCTGGGACCAGCAGGTGGCATATCGGTTAAGCCACTGGATTCCCACATGGCCGACCACAATTGAGTCCTGGACCCAGTGGCTTGAAAATCCCACTAGGCACATGTGTGTGCATGTGCAAAATCCTGAGAGGAGAACAGAGGAGAAGGGACTGCAGTGTGGTCATCGCCCTAGGGGGTAACTTCTCATTTTCTGTCTCCCTCTATCTCTTGGTGAGCACACACATCCTATAGCAGAAATCTCTAAACATTAAAAAAAAAAAAATGTCCCCAGATATTGTCAAATGTCCCCTGGAGTTGAAATAATCCTCTATCAAGAACCATCTAATCTCTGGGACTGGCAGTTAGCGTAATGGCTATGTCACTGGAATCCCATGTAGTTGACTGCGGTTCGCATCCCAGACCCAGTGGCTTAAACTCACGCCGGGCACATGTGCGTATGTGCCCAAGATCCCGAGAGGAGAATGGAAGAGAAGGGATTGCGGTGTGGCCATCCCCCTGGGAGGTGATTTCTCACTTTCTGTCTCTCTGTCTGTCTCTGTCTGGCAAGCGCACATACCCTATAGTAAAAAAAAACTCTCCAAAAAAAAATAAATAAATAAAATTAAAAATTAAAAATTAAAAAATAGAAAAGAAGAACCATCTAATCTCTAGGCTACCAGCCTCACAGGAAGAATGGACAGACTCATCTCTTACCTGGAGGAGGATTAAGTAGACATTAGGAAGAGACCTTCGGGGCCTCAGCAGTAGAGACTGTTTCAGTAAAACCAGGGCCAGGTCTTGTGTCCGCAGTTCAACGACAAGGCCCGGATACTGTTTTCAGGGTGAACGGTCAGCAAGGTGCCCTCTGACGATGTTGGTAAAAGTCAGACCCCCCCCAGTTACCATGCATGTGGACACGCCAGGTACTCTTCCAGACTTCTCACCCAGTTGTTTTTGTGGAGGTGTAATTTACATAGAGGCCCTCTGGAGTGTTTTTTATGTATTTCATTTAACCCTCACAACCCTGTCAGAGGAGCACTATGACTGGCCCCACGTTGCAAGCAAGAACACCGAGCACAGACAGGCTGAACGCCCCGCCGGGCTCCCCTGCTAACACCTGGAGGTGAGCAGGTGAGAACAGCCAGGCTGGCGAGTCTAACGCCAACGAGCAGGACGGCTGGTGCTGCCGCTTACAAGCATCCAGAGTGCGTGCTTCTTTCTTCTAAAGCCTGGAACCTCTGAAAGAGAATGACCAGAGCGAAGGAAGTTCTCTCTGGAAAAATCCACACATGTGCACAAATACGTGCACATAACTGCGAAAGGCTCCTCAGTCTCTGAGACGACCCCTCACCTCCTGAAGATACAGTATACCCAGGCTCTGCGCTAGACACGTCACGCATCTCAGAACCCTGCAAACGCAGTACGATCTCCATTTCGTGGACTAGGAAACTGAGTTCAGAGACATCCAGGCATGCCCAAGGTCACACAGCCCTTGACCCGCAGGGCTGTGGTCGGCCTGGCCCTAGTGTTCTTGCCACCCCAGCAGGCTGCTGCTCCACTCAAGTCACCCACGACCACCGTGTCAGGCTATCACAGAAATGAAGGATGCGAAAAGGTACAGAGAGGATCGACACTTCTCATCCTCTGGCCGCTCTGAGGACACAAGCTTGGCAATGACAACCTAAGGGCTGCTGGCCACTCAGAATTAAAGCCTGAAGGCAACATTTGCCTTTCACAAAGAAGGTGAGCCAGTCCCCTTCCCAGGCTCTGCAAGGTGGCATCTTTTCAAGCACTCCACCGGAGTCTGGGCACTACGACGAAGGCATCAGCCTCTTTCCAACCTGCCGTGCTTCCTCCATCAGCCAACACCTGTCCGGGGCAGAGAGTCACGGGCCAAATGTCAAAGCCTGTGTGTTTACTAAGGTCACACAAAGTCACTGAACTGTCACTGCATGTGCAAAAGACAGCTAGCAAGGGAACAAAGAAGACACCTGCCTTTGATCACAGCAACTAACAAAATCAAGCAGGTCGTGAGGAACACCCAGACGTCAACAACCTGGCTCTTTAATTGCTGCGAACGAGAACGCTGAGTATCGTGACTCCTTCCCCAGAACAGATGGCTAGAACGGCAAGAAACCTCCGCGTGCAGCCTCTTCCACTTTGAAGTTTGCAGAGGGGTCAAGGGACCTACTCATGGGAGCCAGGATTGTAACCGGTTTCCCCGATTCCCAGGATGGCCTCCTCCCTGATGTGGTTGGGGACAGAAGTGAAAATTCACTGACTTGAACAGCTCACACTGACAGGCTTTTACTGCACCAACCTAGAGACGTAACGGTGACTTACGCAGACGCAAACCAGCCCTCAGGGAACTGAGTTTCAATTCATTCCTAGAGAACACTGTTTCTTATTTTTCACGTTTGTTAAAACTCAAATAACCTGGGACCAGCAGTTAGTGTAATGGCTATGTCGCTGAACTCCCATGTAGCCAACTGAGGTTTGAGTCCCGGACCCAGTGGCTTAAACTCACTCCGGGCGCGTGTGCATGCGTGCCCAAGATCCCAAGAGGAGAATGGAGGAGAAGGGATTGCGGTGTGGCTGTCCCCCCTGGGGGGTGATTTCTCGTTTTCTGTCTCTCTCTCTTTCTGGTGAGAACATGTGCCCTATAGCAAAATTCTGTCAAAAAAAAAAAAACCTCAAATAACCTTTCTCCCTCCTTTCTATTTGCAGCACTGGGGACAGGGCAGTGAGCACACAGGCACAGGGCCTGTCCAGGGAGGGTCAGCTTGTGAGAAATTCGAAACCTCAAGTCAGTGGCCCATTTAAAAAAAAAGAGCCTGGGGTGATGTGAGGTGACTAGTAGTCCAGGCTGCTGTAACAAGACACCACAGACTGA
Organism: Tupaia belangeri chinensis; assembly: GCF_000334495.1. Classification (NCBI taxonomy): domain Eukaryota; kingdom Metazoa; phylum Chordata; class Mammalia; order Scandentia; family Tupaiidae; genus Tupaia; species Tupaia belangeri. The sequence goes on along the minus strand of NW_006159657.1, from coordinate 3,216,551 downwards.
GAAACAACACAGATTAACTTCTTACCACTCTGGGGCTGCAAGTCTGACAACAAGGCACAGCAGATCTGGTCCCTAGCGAGGGCCTGGCTCTCGGAGGGCACCTTCTCGCTGTGTCCTTGTGTGGCAGGAGGGCTGAATGAACTCTCTGGGGTTCCTTTCATAAGGCGCTCATCCCATTCACAAGGGATCCACCCTCATGGCCTACTCACCTCCCAAAGGCCATACCCCAACACCATCCACTAGGGGTTAGGACGCACAAACGTCAGGGGGCCTGAACATTCAGTTGAGGAACATCCTGTTTTTGTTTTTGTTTTTGAAGAGATTTTTGCTATAGGCCACATGTACTCATTGGAGAAACTGAGACAGAGAGACAGAAAACCAGAAATCACCCTGTGGGGGGATGGCCATGCCACAATCCCTTTCCTCCACTGTCCTCTCGGGATCTGGGGCATGTATGCACACGGGCTCAGGGTTCATTTTAAGCCACCAGGTCCGGAACTCAAACCACGATCGACTACATGGGGGTCCAGCACCATAACCATTACGCCATCTGCTGGTCTCAAGGAGAACACTGTAACACACCTGAATGCTTTCCTCTGAGGGCAGAACATCCCTGTGGGTTTCCAGGAACAGTGAGGAGGAACAGGCTGTGAATCCAGCCCCATCACGTACCAGCAGCGTGACCTTCAGCAGGGCCTCTCTAAGCCGCACTTTCTCCAACTATAAAATGAGCCCACTACTCCTGTCTGCAGGGGTGCTGTGAAAATCAAGCAATAAAACAGATAAAGCCTGGTCCACAGAAGGCAAAATAAAGGGGAAGATATCCACATTATCTTTTTTCCAAGCACTTGAAGGAATATGTGGAATTGCCCCAGAAATAGGAATGAACTTATAGATGGATCTGATACCTGAAGGGTGGCAGAAGCCATCAAGAAAGACACCGGGGTAGAAATGACGGACAGACAGGGTTCTAGAAGTCAGAGCCCCAGTGCCAGGATCAGGGTTTGGAGCTAGGGCTTGAACCCTTGGGAGCTACTACTGACGAGGCTCAAAAACTGATCCCAGACAGGATCTCCAGATGTGGTTCCAGAAAGAAGTGGCCTCCCTGGAGAGACGCCGCCACCTGACTCCAGAGCTCCATGTGATGGCCGGATGTCCCCACGGATCCCCTTCGTCACTGTCCTCGGTCCTCCTGGGCAGTGGCTAGACTCTGAAGAACTAAGAGCAGCAACCCTCACCCCCTGTGGAAACTTCTGGATAACTGGCATGCTGCTGTTCCAGACAGTGTCTGGGTCAGCGCCCCGTTTACAGCCCCCGTATGCCGGTGCACTTAATCCAGAGAAGCTTGAGTAAGGGTCCTCATTTCACGAGTCAGGAAACGGGGCCACAGACTCTTTAGGAAAGAGGAACCTGGCCAGGAAGTCCTGGGCTGGGCTGGGTCAGGCTGGACTGGGGACAGGATGCTGGCTCCAGCTCCAGGCTGCCCCAAAGTCCACCCTCTCTCGTAGCAATGGGCCCATCTCTAAGGCTTGTGGTGTTAGGGCACCATCCCCAGGACCAAGCAGGGACTGTACGCAGCTTAGAAAGTGAGAATCCCACCACCCCTGCTTAAACTCTGCTCTAGCCTCCCGCTGCTTATGGAGCCAAACCTAAGCTGATGTCTCCGGCATCCTCCCACTAGCTCCCAGCTTTGCCCAGTGCACTTCCACTGTCACCACAACCACCACCAAAACAGGTTACGTGCCCTCACCTCAGGCACCTCTGCTCAGGCTGCACTGTCACCTCAGAGGGCCCCTGCCCTGCCTTTCGAGCAAGTGTTGCCATTTGCAAGGAGGAGCTGGCAGGCCTGCCCACTGTGCTGTCTGACCTTCCCACAGGCCTGTCCGCTGTGCTGTCTGACCTTCCCGGGTTGCTGAGACTGTGGTATGTGTGGCCACGCCCAGTTTTGGGGGTGGGGTGGGAATCGGACCCAGGCCTCCCTCGTGGCCTCACCTGTGGTGCAGCATGTACCGGCCGAGCCACTGCGGCTAGGCCTGGGATGGGGGTCTTGATCTGCAATTGGTCACTCCCGGGACTCCTCGTGCTGTGTCTGAATTGCATCCTCCCCTGCCCCTGAATTCACAGGAAGCCCTAAGCCCCGATGTGCGTGCATTTGAAGACAGGGCTGCCAAGGAGGTAAGTAAGGTAAATGGGGTCGTAAGGGTGGGCCCTGACCCCACAGGACTGGCATCATCACAAGAAGGGAAGAGGAACACAGGGATGCACCTGCTGTGACGGAAGGCCCCATGAAGGAAGCGCTGAGAGGGAGCCGTCTGCGAGCTGGGCGAGGCTGTGCCAGAACCAGCCCCGCCAGCCCCGACCTTGGCGTTCCAGAGTGTAAGAAAGTGAATTGCTGCTGGTGAAGCCGCCGTCAGTGGTCCTTCGCTGCGGCAGCCAAGCAGACGACAAGCCCCCCACACACTCGCTCCGATTTTTCTCACAGACACAGGAGGTAGGGGTGGGGTGGTTCTGAGTGGCTACAGAGCTGCCCGGCAGTGACAGGCCTGAGCAAAAGAGAGAAGCAGCGTCTCTGTCTCTCTTGTTAAGAAAGGAGTGGATCGGGACCAGCAGATGATATAATGGCTATGTCCCTGGACTCCCACATAGCTGACTGCAGTTCAAGCCCCGGGCCTGACAGCTTAAGACACACTGGCCACATGTGTGTGCATGCCCAAAATACCAAGAGGAGAATGGAGGAGAAGGGATTGTGGCACAACCATCCCCCCGGGGCAGTTTCTCACTTTGTGTCTCTCTGTCCCTCTGGTGATCATATGCCCCCACAGCAAAAATCTCTCAAAAAAAAAAAAAATGAAAAGAAAAAAGAGCGGAACTTGGTCAGAACCTGGTTGGGCAACAGTAGCCATGCAGACCGAGAAAGGGTTTCCTTTCATTACCTTTAGTTTCACAGTTACAGTCATGATACAAGGTTCTTTTCTAAATAAAGCTGCAGTCATGACACAAGGTTTCCTTTCTAAATAAAGACACTCAAGTATTTTTTTAAGGAGTTTTTGCCTTAGGGCTGTGTGCTTGCTGCAGAAAGAGAGACACAGCAAGAGGGAAAGTGAGAAATCACCCCCAAGGGAGAATGGCCACATTACAATCCCTTCTCTTCCTTTCTTCTCCCAGGATCTTGGGCACAAACACACACATGCCCAACAGTATTTATAAGCCACGAAGTCCGGGACTCAAACTGCAGTTGGCCATGTGGAAGTCCAGGGATGTAACTGCCACACCATCTGCTGACTCTGATATTCAAGTATTTTTTTAAGTGCACCATTAAAAATAAAAACAAATGATAAGTTAAGTAATAGTGCAGTGGTTTAAAAAAAAAAAACTAAAATCTGAAAACCAGCGACCTACGCGCTCGCCCACCCCCTGCTCTGCACACCGGGTGTTTAGCTGAACGAAAGGCTGAGGATGCCAGTATAAACCACGGTTCATGGCACAAGCGAGGCTGGGCATCGCACACACCAGCTCACAGCACCCCCTCCTGTCTTTCACCCTGGCATCAGAATACACTGCTAGCTTCCCAAACCCTGCTCTTCCTCCCTTAGTCATGAAAACCATTTCTTTTAATCAGTCATATTACCTCCTATGTAGGGGAGGCCAAGGACCATTGGCGAAAGAGAGGCACAGTGTGGGCACCTTGCAGGAAGGCTCCTCACAGCTGGGAGTCTCTGTCTGTCTCGCCCCAGGGGTGCATTCTGCAGATTGGGGAAGCCCAGGACTCCCTTCCAGAAAATGTCTTAAAAGACATAGGGAACCAGCAGTTAGCGTAATGGCTATGTCGCTGGACTCTCACGTAGTCGACCGCGGTTCACGGACCTGGTGGCTTAAAACTCACGCTGAGCGCGTGTGCGTGCGTGCCCAAGATCCCGAGAGGAGAATGGAGGAGAAGGGACTGCGGCGTGACCATCCCCTCTGGGGAGTGATTTCTCGCTTTCTGTCTCTATGTCTCTCTCTGTCTGGCTGGCGAGCACACGCACCCTATAGCGAAAACCTCTCCCCCCCCCCAAAAAAAAAAGACATAAAGCACATGGGATTACAGAGGAAACCATTACGCTGAAGTAGAGTGACATGGTAACAAACACATGTCTTTGTCATGTTAAAGGACTGCCATGTTTTCAATGAGAAATGACACCCTGAGGGCTTGTTTTGTGTCACACCTGTTACAGGGGACTGACTTATCTGTGACAAAGGCACCCATTTCACTGACACAGCTGTGGTTTCTACGGTTGCTGCCACCTTCATCATCGAAGGGTACGGTACCCCAACATTTCAGCCAGCAGTTGGTGGGAAACAGTTGTCGTTTTCACCCTATTCAAGTTCAGACCCCTGAATCCCATACAAGGGGTCTTCATAAAGTTCACAGAAAATGTGTATTACAGAAGAATTATGCATGGATTTCCTTTTTTTTTTTTTTTTTGGCAACAAAATAAACTTGCCCTGTTTTTGTTTTGTTTCCTTGCTAGAGGACACATGCACCCACCAGAGAGAAAGAGAAAGAAGGAAAGCAAGAAAGCACTGCCCAGGGGGACAGCCACACCAGGATCCATTCTCCTCTTGGGATTTTGGGCACACGCACACATGTGCTTGGCATGTTTTTCAAGGCACCACGTCCAGGACTTGAACTGCATTCAGCCATGTGGGATGCAGCCACCTTAACCACCATAGTACCAGCTGACCCCACACTTAGACTTTAATCCACATTCCCACGAAGTTTTGATGTCATCTAATATGTGGAAATGGAGAAACTCTTGCCCTCTTCCTTCCTGCCACCTCAGATGAAAGTGGAATGACTGCAGCTGAAACAGTTACTCTGGGCTGTACGGCAAGACAGAAAAAGCCCTGGCCTCTGCTCACCTTGGAGCCAGGGTGGACTCCAGCTGGCCTACCCCTGGACAGAGAGCTGAATTTCGAGTTCATTAGGCACAGCTGGCCTGTTCTTTGTTGTATGAAACAGCCATTCACACCTACTTTATCTTTCCAGGTAGTGAAGGCGGAAACAGGTCCGACTGCCCGTCGCAAGGTTTATTCATCTAGGCATGTCCCTTACTCACAGCAAGGGTCACAAAGGAAACCCAACTAGGACAGTTCTTCGAGAAGGCAAACCCTGAAACCTTGAGGCATGTTCTTCAGAACACACACACACAACCACCACATGTTAACCAGAAGCCTTCAACACACACCACTCTCGAGCCCACAGCAGCCACACACACCCACTTTAGCCCTCACTCCGCAGTCTGCAGTCACGGAGGAGCGCACAAAGGCACTGCAGCGACGCACAGGCCCACGCGCTGCCCACACGGGACGCGGCTCGGGAAATACTTACTAATAGTCATCGACTCTGGAACTGAAGCAGCAGGTAACAGGTTGCTCAAGGGACTTCCTTGGCCTGGAGAGATGGCTTCCACGCTGGGGAAAAGGCAGGCAAACGGAAGTTATAGTCAGCACTGAACACGTACAGCCTCGCCATTCAGAAAACTAGCAGGTGCTGTTTGACTCAGGACACCCACGAGAAGGGATAAAGGCAGCCATCTGAAATTTCCCAACCGTCCCTATTCGCAGGTTCCATTCTGCAAACTTGTCTGCTCACTACGATGTTATCTGTAACCCCAAATCAATGCTGGTGGCACTTCCACATCATTCGTGACCCTGTCGGAGCTGCCAGAAATCTGAGTCTCCAACAGGCACGCTCCAGGCTGAGGCCAAATGGGGCCACACTCCGCCTTCGGGCTGGAGCTCTCCCACTGCCAACAAGGGTCCTTTTCATGCTCTAGTTAGTTCCACATTTTCCACATTCTTGGTCTTTTGTTGGTGGTGGTAATTTTGCTGTTTCAATGGTCCTTACTGCAGTGCTGAAGTGCTGTCCAGCATTCTCGCACGAGGCTGCAGGGTGCCCTTGGAGAAATGCGTGTGCGAGGTCAGCTTCATCAGGCCCACAAGGCAGAGCTCTGCCGGTCTGAGCACCAGTTAATGAAGCAACGTGTGTTAAATAAGGTGTCTATAAGCAGGGCCTCTGCAAGACCAGGCTATGCATGCTCACAGGAACCTAACCCTGTACTCGCCCCCTCCAGGGACAATGGTTCAGGCTTCTCAGCCACTGCACAGAGTACACGATGGCGTACAATGGGAATCGGCTCCGTACTAACAACGGGTTTACATCAAGAGAAAACAACATTTAACATCTTTCATTAAGCGATGGTGCCGTCGTGTGGTTAACGCACACACGCACGTGCGCGCGTACACACACACACAACCTGGTTGGGAAGAAAGCACCAAAAGTAACAGTGTAATGGAGTTGGGGTGAAAATAGATGTTTGTTCATTCATTGCTGCAATTTCTGAATTTTCTAAAACAAACAAGAAAAACGAACTCTGAGCCCTGGAAGGGCCTGGTGACGCCCATCTTGACACTGCGCTGACTGTACAAGCCTCCAACAGGCAGTGTCATTTCCTGAGAGGACCCGGTCTGTTCCGGGTGAGACCAGGTCACCAAGCACGCTTCTGTGCCGTACTTGTCCAACTTGGCCAGCTCACTGCCTGTACTTGGTGCACTTTCTGGACCGTATCTGAGTAGTCAGGAACTCCTACAATGGAGCTAAGATGAAAACAAGATGTGATCTATCCCGGAGATGCCAAATTAAAACCAGGAAGAGAAGAAAACACCAGGAAGAGCAGACAATGATGGCACCAGGACTTGGTGGTGTCCACCTCAGCTCTGCCGTGCAAGGCCAGACGGCTTTGGGGGCCCCTTGAAGATAGTTTCATTGGGACCAGCCCATGGCGTAATGATTATGTCACCGCACTCCCACATGGCCGACCACGGTTTGAGTCCTAGACCCAGAGCCTTGAAACTCATGCTGGTCAATGTGCATGCATGCCTAAAGTCCCAAGAGGAGAATAAAGGAGAAGGGTGCGGTATGACCATCCTCCCTGGAGGGTGATCTCTCACTTTCTGTCTCTGTCTCTCCTGTGAGTGCACAAATCTATAGCAAAAATCTCTCTTAAAAAATAAAAAGTATTATTACATCCCTTTCCAGATACTTTTAAAAAGGGGAAAATTTATACAGTGCTTACTACGTGTCAGACAGTATGCTAAGCAACGTATAAATATTATGTTACCTAAATGACTTAAATATTATATAATATCATATTGTCAAATGCGAACGAATATTTAAATTAAGAAAATAACCATTGGCTGGCTCTGCAGTGCAGTGGTTCAGAGAGATGGATCCCGCGTGGCTGATCATGATTCAAATCCCACCCCAAAAGGCTTGAAAAACACAGCAGGCACGTGTGCATGCTCGAAGCCCTGAGCGGATGGGGAAATGGGGGAGAAGGGATAGTGGCGGGACCGTGCTCCCCTGGGGGTGGGGGTACTTTCTCCTTTCTCTCTCTCCCCCTCTCTGGCAAGTACATGTGCCTTTATCAATTAAAAAAATGTTGAAAACTAAACAAAAGAATAATGATAGAAGAAGTAATCAGACACAGCCCAAAAAGGGTGAAAAGCAAAGGCGGCACGTAAATGAGGTTTGAGAAATGCTGTCCCTTATAACCACGTCTCTGAGTACGGACAAGCTGAGACCCTTGGCAGCTTCAGCCTGCGACGGAAAGACTAAACCTGAGCAGGAATATGAAGCAAGGCCTCCCCTTTAATCCCGGCAGAGGCTCTCCTGTCCCTACACAAGGACCAACTGGGGTCCTGCTGCAATGTCACACCTGGAAGCCACCTGAGAGGCCTGTGTTTGGCTGGGGTGGCTGCACACACCTATAATCCAGCTCACTGGGAGCCTGAGCCGGGAGGATCCTGACACCAGAAGACCCTGCCAGAAATACCACTCTCTCTCCCCCTTTCTCCAGCTCTTCCCCGTCTCTCTCTTTCGGTGTTTTAATATTCACCTGTACCGAAGCCCAGGCTCTGGCAGAACGTGATGCTCAGGTCCCGTCCCGTTCTCCAGGCTTCCCAGGGAGGCATCTGTGCACAAGAGCAGTCGCAGGAAGGAGGTCAGAGTCTTGCTTTCATTCTACTGTTCTCATGAGACAAGCACACAAAATACAGAGACTGGCTTACCTGCTACACCGGCTGACTGAGAAACTGCACACTGGAGGGACCAGCAGTTAGCATAATGGCTATGTCGCTGGACTCCCATGTATTCGACCGCAGTTTGCGTCCGGGACCCAGTGGCTTAAACTCATGCCGGGCGCGTGTGCGTGCGTGCCCAAGATCCCGAGAGGAAAACGGAGAAGAAGGGATTGTGGCGTGGCCATCCCCCCAGGGGGGTGATTTCTCGCTTTCTCTCTCTCTCTCTCTCTTTCTGGTGACCGCACACGCCCTATAGCAAAAACCTCTCAAGAAAAGGAAAGAAAAAGAAATGCACACTGGGTTTTAACCTGTTCCCATTTCACTCTGCAGACATCATCTCAGATTGGGCATCAACCACCGACAGAGGGCCCTATGCTCCCACTTAACCTGAGACCTTTTGGCCTTGAGTTGCCTGGAATTAGCATGAAGTCCACATTCAGAGCCAGCCTCGGAATCAGGGAATAACACAACAGCTGATAATAGTAACTTCCAGACACAACTGCTCCTGCCTGTAGTGGCTTATGAAGAACGCTAGAGGGCAGCATGGTCTAATCACTGACAGCACCTGCAGCTTTCTGAAAAAGCCACTTAAACTGGATTAAGTGGCATTTGGGAAAGGCAGTCCCAAGAAACGAGGCCATAAATAATCTCTAGAACCAGCAGGCAAGAGACATTAATGACTTTAATAGGCACGTTAGCTGCTGCTCAAGTCTCCTTCTAGGAAAAAGTACAGATCCATGAGTGTGGGCTGGCCAGAGACACGAAGACCAGCATCACCCAGGAAAATCCCTGCTCATTTCAGAAATCTCTGCTTTGTCAGTGTGTCCATGTAGAAGCAGCCCGAGGCCACAGACGGGGACACAGGAGAAAGGAGCATGTCCAGTTCCCTGAGTCACCCACTGTGGCCTCCTGCGTCATTCCTTCTGTGTACGCCTGGTTTTGTCATTAAGATTCCCCAGTTCTCAGGGGGCTGAATGTAGGGGAAACTCAGGAGAGAAAAAAATGGTTTTATCCTTCTCTCCCCTGTATGATCACCAAGCTCTCCCCTCAGCCCAACTCCTGAAAGGAGTCAGAAGGACAAACAGAAGTGCCTGATCCCCTCCTGTCCCCTGACCAGCACCACGATAGTCTGTGTGTGTGCTCGGTGCGACTGCCTGGGACCAGGCCCCTGCTCCCAGCTTCAGTCCAGCGAGGCACCTAGCCTCTGTGCCCTCGTCTATGAGATGAGATGGCAGCACCGACGGCACGTGTGAATCATGGCCACCGTACAACACCAGCGCACCCATCCAGGCTCGCTCAGGCCCTCGCCCTCCTGGCCAACTGGAAATGCACAAAGGACCCAAAGAACCCTTCCTGTGTCCCCACTCACACGCCTCCTCCTTGGGGTGCTCTTCTCCCAGCCTTCCTGACACGCTTCTTTCTTTCTTTGAGAGGTTTTTGCTATAGGGCACATGCACTCACCAGGGAGAGACGGAAAGCGAGAAATCACCCCCCAGCGGAGATGGTTGCACTGTAATCCCTTCTCCTCCATTCTCCCCTTGGGATCTTGGGCACGCACGCACATGTGCCCGGGTCCAGGGCTCAAACCATGGTCAACTACATGGGAGTCCAGCGACGCAGCCGTTACACCAACTGCTGGTCCCCCTGACACTGTTCTTTGGCCCTCCTCCCCACCATCGTTTTCTTTGCTCCCGAGTGAACAAGCTCCATGGCCCTCTGTCCCCCTTAAATCCAGCAAGGTCTCGCCCACAACTCTCACCTGTGTAAAATGACGACCTGCAAGCCCTTATCTAGGTCTTTGATCCTAGTCCCACATTTTCTACCTGCATCCCGGAAAGCCCTAGTGGGATACTAGGCAGGAAGAGAACTAAATGGAAGTGGGGGGACCAGCAGTTAGCGTAATGGCTGTGTTGCTGGACTTCCATGTAGTCAACCACAGTTCGAGTCCTGGACCTGGTGGCTTCAACTCATGCTGGGCGCGTGTGCGTGCGTGCCCAAGATCCCGAAAGGATAATGGAGAAGAAGGGATTGGGGCGTGGCCATCCCCCTTGAGGGGTAATTTCTCGCTTTCTGTCTCTCTCTCTGTGTCTTTATGGCAAGCACACGTGCCCTATAGCAGAGGAAAAAAAGAAAAAGAAAATGGAAGTGGGTAAGATGGCTGGAGCACCTGCCTAAGTGCATAGATAGAAAAACTGATCAGGGTCGAAAATTCCCTACCCGAGGTAAAGAAGGAAGATTTCCAGGGTAGGATTTTCAGCTGAATAAGCCATATTTGAAACGGCCAATGAGATGAAAGCAATCAGTGGGCCCAGCCAATGATCAACCCACATGACCTTGGTTAGGAAATTACAAACCCTGGGACCCGCAGTTGCTGGACTCCCATGTAGTTGACCGCAGTTCGATTACCAGACCCGGTGGCTTAAACTCACAACAGCGGCATGTGTATGTGGGCCCAAGATCCTGAGAGGAGAATGGAGAAGGGACTGCGGCATGGCTATCCCCCCTGGGGTAATTTCTCACATTCTGTCTCTGTCTTTCTGGCAAGCGCACGTTGTAACCTATAGCAAAAACCTAACAAAGAAAGGAAAGGAAGGAAGGAAGGAAGGAAAGACAGACAGACAGACAGACAGACTTGACCTGATGCAGAGACAAAGGGCCTGAGGACCCGAGGTTTCAAAGGAACCTACGATGGCCCTCAGAAGCTGGCTGTGCACTCTAAAACCCAGCACAGAATAAGCGAGAACGTTTTCACATACCAAGTTCTCAGTAAGGGGCGGGGTCTTCCTACCTCCATTTGTTTTTCTCACTGGAAGGAAACCCTGGAAGCTCTCCCTCCCCTGCAACCTCTCAGGGATGCTAGCATGTACACACCCTAAGCCTCCATCCACCTGCCTGGGGCCCCATGCTGTGACCCGGGACTGGTGTCTCCCTTCTCTTGAATTGCTCCCCAAGCCAAGAACCACATCTCCAAAGCACGCCCCTACACCAAGGGCTGCCTCTTCCAAGATTCCTTTCTCTGCTTCCTTCTCCCTTCCAAGATTGGCTGCAAAAATGTTCCCGTCCCGGCCATGTGCC
>NW_006159657.1:3192696-3205321 GCF_000334495.1 Tupaia belangeri chinensis | reverse complement strand
GCGCCTCTTCCTTTTCTGTGCCCCCCTCTCTCTCCCTAACTCTCCCAGGAAGTGCCTATGGAGGCACCATTCTCAAAGATAATGGACGAGCCTCCTAAGGCGAGGAGCCCCTGCATGGGAAGCCACCACTAAGGGACGACCTGGCCCCTCAGCCAGAATACAGAGGGTGAAGGGACACCACTAGAGGAGGGTGTCAGTCAGAAGGGACAGTAGTCAGATCAGAAATGGAGTGAAAGGAGCCTCAGAGAGAAACACTGGTGGGACATTCCCAGGTGGTCCAAGGGTCAGCCTGGCCGATTGGCCACATCCTAGCATTATGTGACCTAAATGTGGCCTTGGATATGGGGCATCGGGCCAGAAGGGGCATGACACCAGGCTGCCTTCTAGCCAGGTGGCCAGTTCCCCAGGTCTGACTCTCTCCCTTCATGCAGCCCTGGAGTGCTATGCCACCCACAGTGTGTCTGCCCCTCAGGCCATCGCAGGCTTCCTCTCCACGGTAAATGACAAAACTGGCAGACCGCTCTAATGCAGCATCTCAGTTGAGCACACGAGAGAGAAGCTGGAGCCTGGGTCCCAGCAATAGTGACGAGACAGAGCCTCTGGGTCTGCGAAGCTAAAGTCGGGGTGGGGACACAGGAGATCTGCCAGGGGGACCTTAGAGGCTGACTGGGGGCTGCTTACCCTGAGACCTTCATCTACGGAGAGCCCAGAGGAGGAGGAACACTGGATTCTCCAAGACCAGATGCCCCAGGAGCAGCCTGACATCAGCCAGAGGACTGAAGGTTCACAGGAGCCGAGCTAGGAAATGAAGGAGCCTCTGGACACGAAAGGGACCCTCCTGCTTGCACCTTTTAGCCAGCAGTGATTCACGGGCCCAACCATGAGGCCGGCTTAGTGAGGAACTGAGCCGTGAGTCGGAGGCTGTGAGTCGGAGGCTGTGAGCACCCAGCACCCAGACAGCTGTGCGACTGCCTGCTCTCTCCAGCCCCTGCCGTCCCACAGCCTGGCCCGCATCTGCATGGCTGGCGGACTTCCACGAGGGGTCCCGCCCTGTCACCGCTACGTCACTAAGGGTACACTGCCTCGGAGCCCTGGCACGGGCCAAGGAATCGCCCTCACAAATCGACACCCGGAAGAGGTGACATAACAAGAGCCACCCACCTCGCAAGTCATGAGAAAGTCGGCGAGCTCATTGGGGTCAGACACCCCCTGCTGGCCATGCTGACAGCTTCCTGAGGGCTTGTCCTCATTGTCAAGTGGCCCCATTTTCTGGATGGGACCCCGAGGCTGACAGATAGAAGTACTTAGCCTTGGGAACCCTGACGAGAAGGTAACTCACACCCAGCTTTCTGACCCTGCTCTGCCCTGCTCAGTGACCACCCCAGCCCATCTCGGCACTCAGAGCTGATCCGAGTGGGTTTCTGTCCCCCCTAAGTGACAACAGCCAATCAACCAGTTCAGAGCTTGACAGCTTCCTGAGCAGCTGGTGGGTCCCAGCCTCAATTTCCTAAATCGAGGCCCAGATGAGGCACTCCTTTCCTAAGAAAGAGAAGGGCACCCAAGCCAGCTGACTGTGGGGCTCAGGGCCATGACAGCAGCCGAGCCTGTCCCCGCGGCGGGCACTGCACTAGCTGTGCTGCACTTCCAGCCCAGGGGCACTGAGTTCAGGCCCAGCCCTCCCTCCTGACCTGCCTGGAACACAGCGAACCACACACACACACACAGGCTCCGTGGCGAGCAATGATACTGAAAGGCCCACCCGTCAGCCAGGCAGGCTTAATCAAGCTACTGACCAGTCTCCAAGCCCTTTTTTGCTTTACCGATGAGTATTCAACTACCTTCTCCCAGTTCCAGAGGCAAAACAGTGGTCACTGGTTGTGGCCAACTTTTCCATGACTGAGTTCAACAAGCCACCAGTGAGGGGAAAGAACCACAGGTGAGGGGCTCCCTGGGACTTGTCAGCCGACTCCCCAACACATGTTCAGCCAAGAGCATGTCCAAAGCCCTGGTTCAGAATGAAAGGCCAAGTCTCCTCTCACTGCAGCTCAGCCAGCCCCGGCGCCCTGGCCCACCCTCCTGCCCCCTCCCACCTGCACAGGTGACCGTGCACTCCTGCTGCTCCTGGCAGGGCTGAAGCTCTCACTGCAGCCAAAGAAGCATCGGCAGGCCCCCCCCGTGGGGCCGTAGGAGCCTGCTCCGCCGACACTGACGGGGAAGAGGACATCGGCATCACCGTGCAGCACCTGCAGCGGGGCCCAGCCGTGCATCTGGGAGAGGCAGGTGTTCCCATCCAGTGGCCTACGGTGAGAGAACACAGCTGGTGAAGGGCAAGGAGCCCCTGTGGGCACAGGACTCCCCACAGGTGTCTGTCAGGCCTCAAGTGCCTTCTTGGAATTAACCAGACCATGACCAGTGTGAAAGGAGGAGGGGACATGGCTGGGGTCGGGAGCACGAAGACCAGACCTCTGGCATTTGTTGTTTCCGGAGGTGTTGACTGAGCACATACGAGACGCCATGCACCGTGCTCCCAGCTTGCATAGAGGGCCAAGGGCCAGCTGGCAGTGTCTATCCTGCCCTCCTGGAGCTCACAGCTGGGGAGTGGAGGGGGACATGGATCGAAGAACCACAAGAAGGTGGAAAACAGCAGCTGAGATTCACAGAGTTGGTCAAGAAGGTCGTGGAGGGCTGCCTGGAAGAAGAAAGGTGTAAAGGGACAGCTGAGGGGAGCAAAGCACCTGGACGAAGAGGGACAAGAAGGTGAGGGGAAGCAACAGCATATGCAAGCGCTGAAGCAGGAGAAGCTCTGTGCACTCCAGGTTCTGAGAGGATGGCAGCCATGTGACCTCGGGCCGCTGTTGCTTCGCCTCGCTGGTCCCAGACCCTCCAGGCTAAGAGGACAGATATGACCGGGTCACGTCTGGGCCTCTTCCCAGGGAGGTGCTCAGCTCAAGTATTAACCAGGCCCAGATGATTTGTTATGCTGCCACCCACCTCAAAGAACAAAACTAACGTGTGTGACCTTTGGACCAGCAGGCTCTTCACGGAGCTTTTGCCCACTGCAGCGTTTGCTTCTGAAATGCTAATAAAAACCCAGGACAGGAGCCACAGGGGGCGTGGTGGTTAGGGCGGCTGGACTACAGTGGACCTGGTGGCTTGCTTTCTCACTTTCCTTCTCTTTCTCTGTCTCTCTCTGGTCAACTTCAAAAATACAAAATAAAATGATGATAATGAATAAAGTAAAATAAAATATTTTTTAAAAAGGGACATAGCTACACGAAGTTTATAAAATCACTTCATAACTCACTGGGTAAAGACGACTAAAGTAGACCATAAGCATAACTACTTGGGGCTAAGTGGCCCCAAGTGGTGTTTACGGTGCTAGACTCCCACACGGCCAACTGTGATATGAGTCCTGGACCCAGTGGCCTGAAAATCACACCAGGCGCACCTGTGTGCATGCCCGAAATCCCAGGAGGAGAAGGGACAGCCATTGCCATCCCCCTAGGGGATGATTTCTCACTTTCCCTCTCACTGTCTCTGGCAAGCACACACTCTATGGCAAAAACCTTTAAAAAAAAAAAAAAAGCTATTTTATAGAAGAAGGAAAGAGGAAACAGGAGGGGAGGAGAGGAGAAGGAGGGAGGGAGGGAGGAAAAGAAACTGCAGAGACAAAGTGCCCTGCCCACGGTCGTCCACCACAAGCAGTAGAACCAAGGCCCTGGTTCTCCCTCTAACCACGGTGGTCTTGGGCCTGCTCCCCACCGGGTGTCCTGGCTTACACAGTTTCTCTGTATTTTAGAGAAGGAGCAGCAAGCTCTTTCCACAAATGACCGGACAGTAAATACTGCAGGCTCTGGGACTCGCTCTTCCTTGGTGTTTCTTTACAATCCTACATTGCTACGTCCACCCACGGCATGGGGTGGCTCTGGCCTGTGACCTGTTCAGAGGCTCCTCATGGAGTTGTCTCGGGCTGCTCTGGCCTTTGGTCAGGCCTTCAGCACTGAACAGGAAACCCAGGGAGAAGCCATCCTAACAGAATCCTGCAAATGGCCCATGTACTCCTGCAGGTAAGGCGTTGAGATGGGACTCTCAGACGGCAGGCTGGGACCAGAGAGGAGCTGCTCCCGTCTGGACCCTGGCAGCAGAACCCAATTGCAGCCAAGTCCTGGGTGAACAGCTGTGCCTCTAGAATCTGTTCAGAGTTGCCCTCCTAAGGCTCCAACCCACCAGGGGTGACCAAGGGAGGCCCACACCTGATGTGACAAAAGTGCCAGTCTCTTCCGTATCATTCCACTGGTCCCTGGCAGGAAGTATTTTCAGTTTGTTTCTGTTAAATAACAATTATGGGGGTGGGGGCGGGCTGTTTTGGAATAAGCCATGCAGTAGGCCCCAACAGACCGGAATGAATGAAAATGGAGTCACTCGCTCCTGCCTCCACATCAGTAAGCCAGGGCTGAACTGTTACCCGCCCTTCAGAGAAATCTGAAGTGAAAGTAACCGCCTAGTTTTCCAAAGCAGGCCAATGCCAACAGGCGGGATAATGAAGTTCCATCTGTTTTCATCCTTATACAAAAGAAGCAACCAGGAGCAGTCTGATGTTAACCACTCAGTTATTTCCCCCTGTTCTATCTCCCGAGACATCTCACAAGGACAGTAACCTTGAAACGACCCCACTCTGCTTTTTCCTTGTTCCTTCTCAGCCTATAAAACCAACTTCTTCTGGCTCAACTCCTTGAAACACTGAACCCTATTTTATGGAATAAAGTGATACCCAATTTCAGAATAAAAACTAAAGCCAATTAAGATCTTTCAACTAAATTGCTGTGATTTTGTTTTTGTGGGGTTTTTTTTGTTTTTTGGTTTTTGGGGGTTTTTTGTCATTTCTGAGACAGTTCCCACCACTTCCTAGCAACAGATGCACACACCAGGTAAAGCCAGGCCCCAACAGCACGAGGTTCAGAACTCACGCAAAAGTGGTCCCTAAGGGCCACCATTTTAAAAATGAGTTGCATCAGGACCAGCAGATGGCGAAATGGTTACATCGCTGGGCTCCCATGTGGTCAACCATGGTTTGAGTGTCAGACCCAGTGGCTTAAAACTCACGCTGGAAGCATGTATGGTGCGTGCCCAAATTCAGAAAGGAGAATGGAAGAGGAGGGACTGCAGTGTGGCCATCACACAGGGGGTGGTCTCTCACTTTCTTTCTCTATGTCTCTCTGGCAAGCACACACACCCTATGGCAAAAATCTCTCTAAAAGAATTCATTGAAATAACTTTTTAAAAATAAAAATGAGTTACATCAATGTGACTATTGTGTCATGCAATTTAAAAATAGTAACTGGTGGGACCAGCAGTTAGCGTAATGGCTATGTCGCTGAACTCCCATGTAGCTGACCACGGTTTAAGTCCTGGACCCGGCGGCTTAAACTCACACCAGGCGCATGTGCATGTGTGCCCAAGATCCCGAGGGGCGAATGGGGGAGAAGGGATTGCAGCGTGGCCATCCTCCCTGGTCAGGTGATTTCTCGTTTTCTGTCTCTCTGTCTCTCTGGCATGTGCATGCACCCTGTAGCAAAAACCTCTCCAAAAAAAGAAAGAAAAAGAAAAGGAAGACTCTTACTTTGAAAATATAAAAAATGCCCAAGAGGGAAGAGGGAATCCAGACATCCACAGTCACGTTACCCTAAACATAACTGGGTAAGACCTGGTTTTCTCAGTGTCTTTTTTCTTTCTTTCTATGCATTCTTTTCTTCACACAGTTGTAATGAGAGTTTTGTTTGAAACTAATATATTGTTTTTTGCATTCACTCGTAATTCATAAGTTCATCTTCATACACATAGATACTCTTAAATATCATTTAAGATGGTCAAGATCCTGGGGCCAGGAACCAGCAGTTAGCATAATGGCTATGTCGCTGGACTCCCACGTAGTAGACCACGGTTCGAGTCCCAGACCCGGTGGCTTAAACTCACGCCAGGGGCATGCGCGTGCATGCCCAAGATCCCGAGAAGAGAATAGAGGAGAAGGGATTGCAGCATGGCCATCTCCCCTGGGGGGTGATTTCTCGCTTTCTGTCTCTCTGTCTCTGTCTGTCTGTCTGGCGAGCGCATGCGCCCTATAGAAAACCCACAAAAAAAAAAAAAAAAAAAAAAGATCCTGGGGCCAGTAGATGTCATAATGGTTACATCACTGGACTCCCACATGTCTGACAGAGGTTCAAGTCTTGGACCTGGAGGATTGAAAGTCACGCTGCATGCACATGTGTGCGTGCCCAAGAGGAGAATGGAGGAGAAGAGATTGCAGCATGGCCATCACCCTACGTAATGATTTCTCACTTTCTGTCTCATCCCCCTAAGTAACGATTTCTCACTTTCTATAGGGCACACACACCCCATAGCAAAAAAAAAAAAAAAAAAAAAAACCCCCAAAAAAAAAAAAAAAAAAAAAAAAACTCTCGAAAAAAAAAAAAAAAAAATAAAAAATGTCCAAGATCCTAACTGTAAGATGTTAGGTTTTAATTAAGTACTGTGTTGTCAACAGTCCCCGTGGCTGCACGTTTAGGGCCACTCCATGTTTTGCTTCTCTGAATAAGGACTTTGGTATGACCTTCTCCCAGAGTTGGTAGTTTGTCCTCAGGGCAGGTTCTCTGCAGGGAGATTGCTAAATCAAGTGTGAGAGACCTTTTTCAGGATCCTGACATTTATCAGACTGGTTGCCCAGGGGCTATCAACCGCTGTCTGAGGACAGCCCCTGTGCCACCCTGCCTCCCTGGCTCCACAGATACGAACTGATTGCCTACCGCACGCCTGGAGCTGAGGACCCGGTGAGAGGAAGCCCGGCCCCGTCCACCAGGGTGCTACGCCGGGCTTGCCTTTTATCCGCTCTCTGACGGGCCATATATGATAGCTTGTTCCACTTCTCTTTTTCTTCGTTGCTAGCAAGCAGCAGCCTTTTTTCCATAGGTTTGCGAGTCCTTCTGAACTGTTTCATTCCACTTCCCCACTAGTGTGACAGAGCACACGTAAAGCAACAGAATGACTCCTTTCTATAACGATGACATCCCTTCTGAAGAAGAAAAAAAACAAAACCAACCCTTGTTGATATTGAGGCAGGAGGGACAGGATTTTTCCTCGGACATAAAGAAGTGGTTTAGTCACCAGTGGCAGAGGAGTGAGCCCCACTCTGGGCCAGCAGAGTATCTAAAGTTAACACTGGACGTGGCCAGAGGCTCTCACGGTCCACTGTCAGCTTGACCTGGCCTGGCCGCATCCCCTGACCACTGTGCTCCAGCTCTGAGGCCTTTCCTGTCAATATTAGCTAAGAATCAAATCAAAGCATACTCAGTAGGCCACCTCAACGTTCCTCTGCTCCTTCCTCAAGTTGCTCTGCACGGTGTTCCCTCAAGATCCCCGCTTTAAGAGCAGGGAGAGGCTGTGCACAGCCTGCAGGGGGGCCCAGCCACTGTGAAGGTCACCCTGCGCTGTTCTGTGTTTCTACACATCACAATGCCACAGGCTACCTCCTCCAAGCTGGCCTCTCCCTCCGCTCCACTCAATGGCAGCAGCAGGGTGGGAGGAGGAAAGACTGAGGCCAGAGATCCCTTCCCCAGGAGTGGATCACCTCCAAGATGCCCTCACCTACAGAGCCATAGAATGCAAGTGGCATTTCCTAGAAGGTGCAGAGTAAGCCCTAAAGGCAGCCGTGGTAGTTAATTGTATGTGTCGACTTGGCTAGGCCATGGAATCCAGAAATTTGGCCAAACGTAATTCTAGATGTCTCTGTGAGGATGATTAGATGAAATTAACATTTTTTTTTAGAGGTTTTTCGCTATAGGGCGAGTGCGCTCACCAGACAGACAGAGAAAGACATAGAGACAGAAAGCGAGAAATCACCCCCCAGGGGGAATGGTCACGCCGCAATCCCTTCTCCTCCATTCTCCTCTCGGGATCTTGGGCACGCACGCACACGTGCCCGGCGTGAGTTTTAAGCCACCGGGTCCGGGACGCGAACAGCGGTCGACTACATGGGAGTCCAGCGACATAGCCATTACGTTAACTGCTGGTTCCCGGTGAAATTAACATTTACATCAACAGATTTTTTTCTTTTAAATGAGAGAGAGACAGAGAATGCACATGAGCAAGAGGGGAGAGAAGGAGAAAGGTATGTGTAAGGGTCTCACCACTGTGCTCCTCTGCCCAGCCTCCCGGTCAGCTGGGAGCACTGGTGTCGAGTGCGCTCACCAGACAGACAGAGAAAGACATAGAGACAGAAAGCGAGAAATCACCCCCCAGGGGGAATGGTCACGCCGCAATCCCTTCTCCTCCATTCTCCTCTCGGGATCTTGGGCACGCACGCACACGTGCCCGGCGTGAGTTTTAAGCCACCGGGTCCGGGACGCGAACAGCGGTCGACTACATGGGAGTCCAGCGACATAGCCATTACGTTAACTGCTGGTTCCCGGTGAAATTAACATTTACATCAACAGATTTTTTTCTTTTAAATGAGAGAGAGACAGAGAATGCACATGAGCAAGAGGGGAGAGAAGGAGAAAGGTATGTGTAAGGGTCTCACCACTGTGCTCCTCTGCCCAGCCTCCCGGTCAGCTGGGAGCACTGGTGTACACCATCACATCAGGCCTACTTAGGTGGTCCAGGACTCAAACCCCTGGTCCCAGGCTCAAACAGTTGGGCTCTCATGGCTGGACCAAAACTGGTAGACTCTGAATAAGGCAGACTACTCTGCATACTTGGGAGGGCCTCTTCCAACCAGTGGAAGATCTCCACAGGAAAAAGACTGACCTCCTGGAGAAAAGCGGTTCTGTCATCAGACACCTTTGCACTGACACTGCAACTCCTCCAGGGTCTCCAGCCCACCAGTCTGCCTGCAAATTTTGAACTTGCTAGCTTCTACAACGATGTGAGCCAATTCCCCAAAATAAATCAAGAGACGTAAATAGAGACAGAGCAGAGGTGGAGCAGAGGCAGAGATATAGATGGAAGCTGAGATGGAGAAAAAGAGATACAAAGAAAGCAAAAGAGAGAGAGAGGGGCGCACATGCCACGCACCACAGGTTCTGTTTGTACGGAGAGCCCTTACAAGTACAGAAGTCACACAGCTTGGGCCCCAAGTATGAAAACATTTACAGCCTTTGAGCATGAACAATGCTGCTGAAGAGCTACCCTAGCAAATAATTCAGGGCCAGAAAAAGTTCTGTGCATAAACATGTTCAGTTTGGAATGGCTGATAACAAAAAGCAAATACAAAAAAGCCAATAACTTAAATACTCAGCAATGGGGAAACCTTTAGCAAATCGTAACATATTGATCTGAATAACAACCATATTAGGACAAATCAGAGAAACAGAACCACTGCGTGGTGGGGAGGGGCGGTGTACAGATAATGATTTATTTGGTTCAGGCAATTATGGAGGCTAACAAGTTCTACAGTCTTGAGTTTGCAAATGAGAGATCAGGAAAGCTGGTGGTGCAGGTCTAGTCTGAGTCCAAGCGCCTGAGGACCCACGTGAGCCAGCACTGCAAACCGCAGCCTGAAGGCAGGAGCGCAGCCCATGCCCAGCTCAGGCAGGCAGGAGGCGAAGGAAGCCTCCCCTCCTAGACTGTTTGTTCTACACAGGCCCTCAACAGACTGGGTGATGCCCATCCACACCGAGAATGCAGTCTTCCTCACTGAGGCCACCAAGCCAAACGTTAACCTCATCAGGAAACATCCTCACGTACACACAAAGTTTAATCTGGGCACCTCCATGGTCCAGTCAACTTGGCACACAAAATTAACCACCAATATGTACAATTATGCAAAAACATGAAGAAAAGTTTGACAGTACCAGTTCTAGAGAACAGCATATCTGAACCTAAATCCAAGCTTTGCACATTACTTTGACAAATCTCAATTCTCTGTGGAATCCTGTTCTTTCATCTGAAAATGGAGGCAATACCTGCTAACCTCACAAGGTTACAACATCTGACATATCACAGATGATCAATAAGGTAACATTACTAACACCAGTGTCCTTGTAAATAAGGACTCCAGTGAAACAAAAATAAGCAGAGTCTCATGAAAAGAAAAAAAGGATAAAAAGGATAAAACAACATGCAAATTAAAAGCTAAGGCCAGCCAATGGCACAGTGGTTATAGCTGGCTGGATCTACATAGCCAACTCCTTGAAAAATACATTAGATATACGTGCATGCGTGCCCAAAAGGAGAAATGAAAGAGAAGGGATTGCAGCGTGGCCATCCCCCATGGGGTCTGCGTTTTCACTTTCTCTCCCTCTCTCTCTCCAGTGAGCATATATACCCTCTAACAAATTAAAGGAAAGGAAAAAAAAGATAGAGAAAGAAAAGTTGAAGGCTAGGGCCAGCTGGTGGCAGAGCAGTTAAGGCAGCAAGACCCCACATGACTGGCTGCATGGTTTGAGTCCCAGCCAAGCTGGACAGGTGTGCATGTGTGTCCAAAATCCTGAAAGGAAAAATGAAGAAGGGATTGTGACATGGCTGTCCTCCCTGGAGGATACTTTCTCACGTTCCCTCTCTGTCTCTGTCTGTCTCTGGTGAGCGCACATGCCCTATAGCAAATTAAAAGAAAACAACAACAACAACAAAAACTGAGGATAGAGGCATGCTGTGTGCTTTAATACAGGAGATTCAGTCATACAGAAGTACATTTCTTTTTAAAAAAAAATTATTTCAGGACCAGCAGTTGGCATAATGGCTATGTCGCTGGACTCCCACGTAGTCGACCGTGGATCGAGTCCCGGACCCAGTGGCTTAAACTCACGCCGGGCACATGTGCATGTGTGCCCCAGATCCCAAGAGAAGAATGGAGGAGAAGGGACTGTGGCATAGCCATCCCCCCTGGGGGGTGATTTCTTGCTTTCTGTCTCTCTGTCTCTCTCTGCCTGGCGAGTGCATGCGCCCTATAGCAAAAACCTCTAAAAAAAATAAAATAAAAAATTATTTCATTTTATTTACTCATTCATTTCTTTTAATTTGACCAGAGAGAGAAAGTGGGAAAGCAAGCCACCAGGTCCAGAACTCGAACCATGGTCAGTTATATAGGAGTGTCCAGCACCTTAACCACCACGCCGCCTGTTGGTCCCCAGAAAGGTACATTTCTATGTATTCCTTTCACACATTTTTCTTTTAAATTTTTTACTTGAGGGCACATACACTCACCAGAGAGGGACAAGAGAGACAGAGAGGGAAAGTGAGGAAACATCCCCTAGGGAAGATGGCTGTGTTACAACCCTTCTCCTCCATTTCTATTTTTGGGATTTTGAGGTACACATACACGCAATGCCAGGCATGTTTCCAAGACACTGGGTCTGGGACTTGAACTGTGCAGTTAGCCCTGTGGGATCCTGCCACCTTAACCATCACATCATCACCTGGCCCCACTGCACACTTTGATAAGCTAGATTTTGAAGTCCCTGATCAGGGTGGTGCTATGTACTATAAAGACCAAGTTAAGAGGTAACTAGCTTGCCTGGCAGTAAACTAAGCACAGAATTATTATAAAAGGGGACCGTCACATGGCAGCAGCTGACCTGTGTGATCTGACATGATGTGCCACCCCATGACAAAGCTCCATGGAAAATCATTTCATGCATTCAACCGAAATCCTACAAGGTGCTGCTATTCTTCCAGGTCTCAGACGAGGCCGGAGGCTCTGGGTGGCAGCTCATGCGACCTAAGCCATGTAGTTAGTAAATGAGAACTTAGGCTATCTTGATTCTGAGACCCAGGTTTGTCATTAGCTGTGCCTTCCTGCTGCATGCCCTCACCTGCCCAAGCCCCTTCCATAGGTACAAATCGACAGGAGCTGCAGTGTTACGACGGAAAGTGCAGCGAGTTACTATGTATGCCTCCGCCTCCACAGATAAACTCAGATCTACCACCAGCAACTCTCCTCTGACCTAATCCTCCCTTTCTCTGGAGCTTCCCATGCTAGTGCCAAGTTATGGATGCAAGGAAAATCCAGTCAACAAACATGAAAGGTGAGAGTTGAAAGCAAGAATATCAAAGCAAGCAGACAGACACTTGATACTCACTTCGTAATAAGTACCTGCAAACATTGTCCCACATCCCCTCTTAGTTGTCGGGAGAACAGCAAGCTAAGACTCTTTCCTTCTAAGTTGAAAGCCTAAAACATGAATAATGCCCTAGATACATTTAAAACCCGCACTCTTATTTCCCCAATACTGTAGAAAAAGAAAGCAGTGACACAACTCCCTTTAACAGCACAAGTGAAACTTACTTCTCAGGCGACTCCGAGGGGCCCACGCGCTTTCTTCCCGATGAACTCCCATACATGTCATCCTCGTTTTCATCCACATCTTCATCATCAATGCTTTTGACGTCAAGTTTCTGGTACCCAAACTCCCCATTCAGAGATAGAGAATCGATCTTCCATGAGTTGCTGCTCTGACTCCCATTGGAATTTGGTCCGAAGGGGCTTTCAAAGGCCGACATGATATTGACAGACGAGCGGTCAGAGTTCTCCTCTGAGCTCTCCCCCGTCCCAGGCAGCTTTTTAAAAGCATCCCCAGAGTTCTGCTCATCTTCCTCATCATCGAATGAGATAATGTATGTCACTTTCTTCTTC
>NW_006159657.1:3185847-3192419 GCF_000334495.1 Tupaia belangeri chinensis | reverse complement strand
CTTCCGATCCTTTTTACATTTGGCATCTGACAAAAGAAAAGATACGGCATTAAAAAAAAAAAAAGGAGGTAAGACAAAAGGATGATGGAGCCTACTCACCTGCAGTTTGTGAAAAATCCTCAATCAATTTACTGAGAAAGAAATTGTAAGATTAAAGTAAGTTGTGAGCAGCCCAGCTGCAGGAGTACAAGCGGTAAGGCACCACTGCATGAGGCGGGGGTCATATGTGAGACCCAAGTTCAGTTTCTGCATGGACTTCAACATGCCAGGCACAGTGGCAGGTGCCTGTAATCCAAGCTGTGAAGATGGGACAGGAAGGTTGGAACACAGTGAAACCCTGTCAAAGATATCTACCTCTCTAGCTCTATTTGTTTCTCTCTTTCTCTTTCTTTCCCTCATTAAAAAAAAAAAAAAAAAAAAAAAGTATGGTGGGTAAGGCACTGGACTTCCACATGGCCGACCGCAGTCTGAGTCCTGGATCAGGGGACTTGCTGTCTCACCTTCCCTCTCTCTCAGTCTCACTTTCTGTCTCTCTCTGGTGAGTGCACATGTTCTATGGCAAAATATAATAATAATAAATAAATAATTCCAAAAAAAAGTACATTATAGGGCCAGCAGGTGGCATGGTGGTTAAGGCATTGGACTTTCACATGGCTGACGACATAGTTCAAGTCTCAGACCCAGTGGATTGAAAATTTTGCCAGGCAAGTGTGTGTGCATGCCCAAAACTTGAAGAGGAGAATGGAAACAAAGGAATTATGGCCTGTCTATCTCCCCAGGGGGTGATTTCTCACTTTTCCTCTCTCTGTCTCCCTCTGTTGAGTACATGTGCCCTATGGGGGGGGGACTTTAAAAAAATAAAAAATCCAGATGTTTTTCATTGTCAAAAGGCGTGTGCATGCACCAGAGAGAGAGAGAAAGAGAGCAAGGGGCAGGAAGGAAGTTCCTCTCAGTGGGGCACCGTCAGTGCAATCCTTTCTCCTCCATTTCTCTATCCTGTCAGGACTTGGGGCCCGCACACACACAAGCCTGGCATATTTTTAAGCACCAGGGCTGGAATTTAAATCACAGTTGCCCATGTAGGGTCCAATTTTCTCAACCACTAGGCTAATGAGGCCAACCCCCGATTTGTTTTTCAATTCTTTTATTGAGAGATTTTTGCTATAGGACGCGTGCGCTCACCAGAAAGACAGTGAGAAATCATCCCCCAGGGGGGATGGCCACACTGCAATCCCTTCTCCTCCATTCTCCCCTTGGGATCTTGGGCATGCACGCACACACACGCCCAGCGTGAGTTTAAGCTGCCAGGTCCGGGACTCAAACCGTGGTCGACTACATGGGAGTCCAGTGACATAGCCATTATGCTAACTGCTGGTCCCGATTTGTTTTTCAATTCTTGAAAAAAAAAGTTTGTCTGCAGAAGACTGAACAAGATGGATATGGGCCTCAACCTCCATTTATATAGTCACACCACACCAGCACATATTAAAATTGATCCTCCAATGACATCACTTTGATTCAAAGAAACTACCATTACAAAATTGATTTTCCTTATTTCAATGCTTAAAACGTGTTTGTTTGGTTTTTTCTTGGAGAGGTTTTTTTTCTTGCTATAGGGCACATGTGCTCACCAGAAAGAGAGAGGCAGAAAGCAAGAAATCATTCCCCATGGGGGGATGGCCACGCCGCAATCCCTTCTCCTCTCAGGATCTTGGGCACGCACAAGCATGCACCGGTGTGAGTTTAAGCCATCAGGTCCGGGACTCGAACCACAGTCAACTACATGGGAGTACAGCGACATAGCCATTATGCTAACTGCTGGTCCCAAAACATTCTTTTTTAAAAAAATATTCATTTATTTAAATTTGACCAGAGAGAGACACAGAGAGAAAGAGAGAAAGTGAGAAAGCAAGCCACCAGGTCTGGGACTCAAACCATGGTTGGCCACATGGAAGTGTCCAGTGCCTTAACCACCATGCCACCTGCTGGTCCCCCTAATTCTTAAAGTATTCTTATGGCTGGGGCCAGCAGGTGGCGTGGTGGTTGAAGCGCTGGACTCTCACATGGCTGACCACGGTTCTAGTCCCGTGGTCAGCTTGCTTTCCTAATTTCTCTCTCTCTCTCTGATCAAATTAAATAAATAATAATGATGATAATAAATGAAATAAAATAATTCCTTAAAAAAGAAAAGTATTCTTATGGCTGGGGGATGAGACCAAGAAAGCCAGTTTGTGGTTGTAGTCAATTACTTAATGGTCACACACTCAATCCATCCCTGTACAAGAGCCCTCTACAATGGAAATTGCTGCTCCTCCAGCCCAGAGGTGGTATCTATTTTTGTGACCTCCCAAAAGAATCTGGGCTGCCTTTGTGCTCAGTTTTACCAATAGAATGTGGCACAAATCTCAGTGTGTGAGTTCTAGAGCCTACGCATGATGAGGTCTCACAGCTTCAGCTCTTGGTCACTTGAATAGCTGCCCAGACACCACTACATGAAGATGTTGCCTCAAGCTCACAGAGGATGAAAGACCATGGCAGAACCGAGATGCCCCAGCACCAACTCCGGACATGTGAGAGGGGTTATCTTGGCTCTTCCAACTCAGCCAACAGCTAAAACAGCCCCATGAGTGCATGAGTGAGCCCAAATGAAACCAGAAGAAAAGCCATGTGAACCCACAGAATCAGAAAAACAAAACAAAACAAAACAAAAGGTAATGAATTGTGATTTTTTTTTTTTTGAGAGGTTTTTGCTATAGGGCGCATGCACTCTCCAGAAAGACAGAGAAATAGAAAGGGAGAAATCACCCTGGGGGGATGGCCACACCACAATCCCTTCTCCTCCTCTCAGAATCTCGGGCACACATGCACACACGCCCGGCATGAGTTTAAGCCACTGGTCCAGGACTCAAACCACAGTCGACTACATGGGAATCCAGCAACATAGTCATTACGTCAACTGCTGGTCCCATGAATTGTGACGTTCTTAAGCTGCTATATCTGGAGTCATTTGTTACACAGCAAAAGCTAACTGAGACAGAAATCAAGACTGCCTTTGTGACCAGTGATAATGAGCCTATTTGTTCACCATCTTAATCATCAATCTTAGATATAAGATGTTTGAGTAAATTCCAAAAAATTAAGTCCATCTAAATCAAGGTGTGATGTGTGATGCCTTACCAGGGCATCACAACTAAGATCATTTCAAAAGCAGAGTTCTGGGACCAGCAGTTAGCATAATGGCTATGTCGCTGGACTCCCACGTAGTCGACCGCAGTTTGCGTCCCGGACCCGGTGGCTTAAACTCACACCGGGCGCGTGTGCGTGCGTGCCCAAGATCCCAAGAGGAGAACGGAGGAGGGGTATGCAGGAGAGGATATGATAGCATGGTCATCCCCCACCAGCGGTTGATTTCTCACTCTCTCTTTCTGTCTCTCTGGTGAGCAAAAAAAATCTAAAAAAAAAAAAAAACCTCTATTAAAAAAAAAAAAGCAGAGTTCTAAAAATGGTTGGAACTGATACTCCATGTAAATAAATTTCAGTGTCTCTGTTACACAAAACCTTAAACAGTCCTATTTCCTACATAATATACGTGGGTTGCTGCTTAAAGAGGAGAAGGCAAAAAAATAAAGTCCCTGTATACCAGAATCCATGGGATTGTGCGTTCTCACCATAATAGCAATTTGAATGGCATGGCCATGATTACTGCCTTAAGGGATTTGAAACTACTGGAATTAAGCACTTCGATCCCAAATTTCCATTTTTGCTATGGCAACATCATAATATACCAGAAGGCTCAGGGGATAGAATTTCTTGCAAAACTAATCTTTTTTTGTTTTAGTTTTCTTGTTTTGTTTGTGTGTTTGTTTGGTGTTTTTAGGTTTTTGCCATAGGGCATGTGCACTTGACAGAAAGGGAGGGAAAGTGAGAAATCACCCAGGGTAGATTGCCATGCCACAGACCCTTCCCCTCCATTCTTCTCTTAGGATTCTGGGCATGTACACAAACACGCCCAGCACGATTTTCAGGCTGCCAGGTCCAGGACTCTAACTATGAATGTCCATGTAAGAATCCAGTGCCTTAACCACCACACCACCTACTGTCCCCAGAAAACTAATCTTAACTGAACCAACTTTATTTGACCTCCCATAACCTAGAATCAAATCTGGCAAACTCCTCTCCTCCCTCAGGCTTCCACTTAAACCTCATCCCTCAACACCAGCAAACCTAACAGAAAACATTCTTCCTAGCGCCCTATGCTTGGTTATCTTTCTTATCACAAGGGTGATAATTTGTATAATTTGTCATTGAAATCTACCCCAACCCATCTCAAAGGAGACTGAGGTCAAATACTGGCAGTCATATCTTCCTTACTCGGCTGACTGACTAGCACATAGAATGAATCAAGGAGTGAAGGAATAAATGAATAAAGATCAGCCTCATCCGCTTCCTGTGATTATCATGCCATCGCTTTAGCTCTGATTTTGTTGTTTATTTTTCTATCCTATTATCTTCACACAAAGGGGAGGCTGTCAGATTCCTTTTGGAGTGAATGAGGGCAAAGAAAACAAACACAAACAGGAACTGCAAACACAAACACATCAGATTCCTTCCCCTAAACCAGGTGATGCATTGGTAATTCAGTAAGACCCACAAGGGCAGGTCCTGGGTCCATGTTCCAGGGCCTCCCTGTGCACTGGGCCCGTGATCCAGCCTGGCTGAGACTAGGTGGATCATGGCATGAAGACCCTGCTAGGGATATCTGTCTGTCTGTCTGTCACTTTCTCATGGAAGAAATAAAATAACCTTTAAAAGGGAGGAAGAACACCCCAGTAGCCTAGTGGTTAAGGGAGCCAGATAACCATGAGAGTTTGAATCCTGACCCTACAGGTCGAAAAATATGTGCATTCTCTAAATCCCAAAAGAAAGAAGAAGTGGAAGAGAAGGGATTTACATTTGACTGTGCTCCTTCGGGGGGTTGCTTTCTCTCTCCTCCTCTCTATTGGGATTTACACTTGACTGTGCTCCTTCGGGGGTTGCTTTCTCTCTCCTCCTCTCTATTGCTCTCTAGCAAGCACAGGTATCCTCTGGCAATTAAGAAAGATCTGTCCCCTTGGAATTCCTTTCAGAGAACAAGCACATCTGCCTCAGCCTCACTCTGCTGTCCTTTTAAGTGATGGCCTTTGCTCCCCCTGAGAGCCCACCCCACTCACCGGCACAGACGATCCTGGACACGACAGGCAGAGGGTCGGTTTCCTGTTCAGGTTTGATAAGGATGGAGACAGCAGAGGAGGCTGTGATCTCTCTGAGAAGGCTGCTCACCCCTTGTGTGGATTCCTTTAGCAAAGACGTCACATTCTGCGTTGACTCCTTTAAGAGGTCCGAGACGGTGGGAGCAAACTTACTCTGCCCGTTTAAATCCTTGTTGTCAATGTTAATTGCAAAGAGTATGGAGTTCAGACCTGCCCAAAGAAGTGAAAAGTCTGGACTACTTGCTATTGAACAGTCGTACCTCCAACTGAGAAACAGTTACAGACAACACAGCAGATGAGATCTTAAACATTCATATAAACTTCAACTGACTAGGCTCAACAGACACCAACTATCATGGTCTTTCCAGATTTTTCTCTCAAAAATACAAATAGAAAGCCAACCGGGAGGAGATTAAGGTAGAAGTTTTATTTTATTTATTTATTGAGAGGTTTTTGCTATAGGGTACGTGTGTTCACCAGAAAGACAGAGAGAGACAGAGAGACAGAAAGCGAGAAATCACCCCCCAGGGGGATGGCCACGCCACAATCTCTTCTCCTCCATTCTCTTCTT
The DNA here is from genome assembly GCF_000334495.1 of Tupaia belangeri chinensis. Classification (NCBI taxonomy): domain Eukaryota; kingdom Metazoa; phylum Chordata; class Mammalia; order Scandentia; family Tupaiidae; genus Tupaia; species Tupaia belangeri. Next base: position 3,186,599 of record NW_006159657.1, on the reverse strand, counting down.
GGGATCTTAGGCACGCATGCACATGCGCCCAGCGTGAGTTTAAGCCACTGGGTCTGGGATGTGAACTGCAGTCAACTATGTCCAGTGACATAGCCATTACACCAACTGCTGGTCCCAAGGCAGAAGTTTTAACGTCAGACCGCCTGAGCTTGAACCACAGCACAGCCACTTACTAGTTATAATACTTTGATCACATAACTGAGTGTCAATTTCCTTTTCTGGAAAATAGGACAATATCATTTCCCTTACATGGTTATAAATATTAAAGAGAATCACCCATCTGAAATATGTGACTTAAGAAGAAATCGAAAACAAGCACCCCGGGGCCAGTTCCATGGCACAGAGGTAATTCACTGCACAAGAGAAGTTGAACCCTGGGGCCAGCAGGTGGCATGATGGTTAAAGCTCTGGATTCCCACATGGCCAACTGTGGTTAGAGTTCCAAACCTGATGGCTTGAAAATCACACTGTGGGGAGAGCGGCTTTGAAGTGGAAGATCAAAGGGTGGGGGTATGGGCACTGCTTCCTGCAGAGACCTGAGTGGGAGTAGACTGGACTCCAGTGGACTGGGGGCGGGGGCTACAGAGAAACTGAAAGGGAGGTCAGGTGGGAAAGCCTCGGAGACAAATCCGGAGACTCGAGACCGGAAACCGCAGAGGAGCGGAGTCGAACTGGACTCGGTGCCCGGAGCCGCCCCACTGCAGCTGCTGCTCTTGGGGAATCGGCCTGGCTCCCCCCGGCCACTCCCCCAG
>NW_006159657.1:3179629-3185786 GCF_000334495.1 Tupaia belangeri chinensis | reverse complement strand
GGGGCCTGGAGCCAAAGGAGAGGGGCTGGAGCACTTAGCTCCACTCTGAGAACATCCAGAGATGTCCTGGGGGCGGGCCTCTGCACTGTGAAGAATAATGGGTGTGCAGAAAAATAAAGCGGCCGCGCAGGCTGTGCAGAGGAGGGATGGAGGTTACACTGTAGAAAGGACTTCCGGATGGGCCCGCCCAGCAGTATTCACTGTCAGATTTGAACACGGGAGCTGGGTACTTCAGCCTGGTTTTAGGGCCCAGGTTTTGTATGGGAGGAATGATTTGGGGGGTGTGGAGGAGGCTTGAAAAAAAGAAAAAAGAAAAGCACACTGGGTGCATGTGCATGTGTGTCCAAAATCCCAGAAGGAGAATGGAGGAGAAGGGATTACAGCATGGCATCCCCCCAGGGGGTATTTATCATTTTTCCCTCACTCTGTCTCTCTGTGGACCTGATGAGGGGGATGATGGCATGACCCAATACTGTGGAGGGTGCTCTTCTCTCTCTCACTCTCACAGGCATGTGTTCATGCTCTATTATGGAAAAAAAAATTAGTGTATACCAATTACATCATTATAGTTACTTTAGAGTGTTCATGCTCTATTATGGAAAAAAAAAAATAGCGTATACCAATTACATCATTATAGTTACTTTAGGCAAATACCTACCCTGGGTCCTACGGCCTACAAGGAAGTAGTGGTCAAACTCTGCTTCCCATCAGCGGGCAAGATTAACTTACCCCTCAATATGTGGGACTTAGTGTAAACTTTAGGGAAAATAAAAAGGCATCAAAGAATTTGGAAGAAAGAAACAAGTTGCCCAATTTCATCCTTTGAGTGAGAGTCACATGGCTAATAACTTGCCAACCCACCAAATAACATCAACCCAGGGCTTGTATGTTGACAAATCATGACTCTTTATTACATGTGATTCTCTCAGAGCTCAATGACTGCTGAGCTATCGAGATTCCCCCTCAGGACCAGCAGAGAGAATAATGATTATGTCACTGGACTCCCATGTAGTCGACCACGGTTCAAATCCTGGACCCGGAGGCTTAAACTCACACTGGGCACGTGTGCATGCAAGCTCAAAATCCTGAGAGGAGAATGGAGGAGAAGGGATTGTGGTGTGGCTGGCCCCCCTGGGGGGAATTTCTCGCTTTCTGTCTCTCTGTCTCTCTCTTTCTGGCGAACACACGCACCCTATAGCAAAAACCTCTTCAAAAAAAGAAAAAGAAATAAAAAGATGACTGCTGAACTATCAAGATCCTCCCTCACAGAGAATGAAAGGAAGGTAATAAAGCTCACAGGATCTTCCCCATGTCATCACCCCGCAAGAGGTAGAGGCAGGATTCAAAGGAAGATCTGCCTCCAATTTCCCAGGGCTGTATATTAGACCTGCAAAGTCACAACAACCCCAAACCTCCCACCCCATGTCGTCTCTGTCAAGGTATCAGATTCTACATAAAGGAGCTGGACGCTCAATGCCACTACAGGCAGACAGCTGGGGGTGACCCATTAAGTCAGTGACAGGGAGAATCACAGGACCCTAAGATTATTAATCCACTCCCCGACAAACCCCTCTGCTGGCCAAGGACACTGGCCTTGGCCATGCTTACCAGCTGCCATGGTAGGAAGCATGCTAGACCTTTCTTCATCCATCACAAAAGACCAATCTTCATAAAAAGTGCTGTAAATGGAAAGAAAAAAGGAAAAAGTTCTTAGAAATGGTTCTCTGTGGCCATTAGGCAGATGATTCCAATGGATGCTCCCTAGACAATGTGTGCTGGTCATCCAGAGAGGATAGAGTATGTCTGAGGTCTTTGCTGGTCTAAAGCTTCTGGTTATAGACAGAGGATTGAACACGTATATCCGACAACTTCCTCGTTGGTCCCTTGAGACCCCAAGCTTTAAAGTACTGAAATAGACATGATATGTAAATGTATCTACAAAGCAGCAAAGCAGAAGACAGAGAGGTGACTTCCACTCACGTGAGGCCCCCAGACAGAATGGAAATCTAAACTGGCCATTAGGGCTCACCTGCTCTGGCTAAGAGACAACTTCAGAAAGAAATTAAGGAGCTCCACGGCACTGACATACAATACCTGTCTGAGCTACAGATCTGAAAACCTAGGTTGTCTCTAGAAAGGGCTGGGAGGGTACAAAGGCCCCACAAATCTAAATGGCAGCTGTGAAAGATCAGAGAAGTCTACAGCCTGTCAAGGTTATCTGGCCAATAAATGGTAAAGCCAGGGCATGAGAGCAGGGCTTTCAGGGCCAGTTTCCAAGCTCTCATGTGACTCCCTACTAAGCAGTAACAACAAAATCCCCTCAGGGCCATGACTGCCCTGCTGGTCACAGATTTCCAAGTTAATGGAGTCAAAGCTCAACTTCACTAAAGCAAAGTTAGTGATAAATGACGTGTCATTCAACAAGAGACTGGAACAGTTAGCAGCTCAAGGGTCTGAACCGGACTGACAGAGATGACGCACATTTCAGTATACTTACCCAGCGCAATGTTAGTAGAAGCACAGGCCACATGTCAAGCTGCCATTTCAATTGCACCTCTGATTCCCAAAATGGTGATCCTTTGAAAACCTCAGCCCATTTTCATGTATGTAAATGAATGTAGTTTCCCCACCAGAGTTAGGAAAGCGGCTGGTGATTTAGATAAATTCAACTGTGATTCTTAACTTCCAGAGGCACTTCAAGTTCTGATTGTTAAATTCAACTTTACTTTTTTTTTTTTTTTTTAAGGCAGGCTCTCTCTGTGCCATGATTCTCCTGCTTCAGCTTCTCAAGTTGGGACTACAGGCACATGCCACTACACCTAGTTTTGTTGGTTTGGGAGCTTCCTTTTTAGATTTTTGCCATTGGGCACATACGGTCACCAGAGAGAGAAACAGAAAGTGTGAAACCAACTCCCAGGAGGATGGCCACACCACAATCCCTTTTCCTCCATTCTCTCAGGATTTGAGGCATGCACACATACACACCTGGTGTGTTTTTCAGGCCACCAGATCTAGGACTCAAACTGTGGAGTCGGCCATGTGAGATCCAGCACCAGCACCCTAACCATGCCACCTGCTGGCCCTCAGCTCCTTTTTTAGACAGTCTCACTTTGTCACCCAGGCTAGACTTAAGCCTACAATCCTTCTGCCTTATCCTTCCAAGTCACTGGAATTACAGGCTCATGCCACCACATCTAGCCTTTGGGTATGACTGGGAATCCAATCTAGTCTCCCACATAGGCTCGGCCTGCGGAGCAGTGTCTTAGCAGCATGCACTACCATGGCTAGGCCTTAAGTGCAAGGTTTTTTTTTTCCTTCTTTTTTTGGAGAGGTTTTAAGCTATAGGGTACCTGCACTCACCAGACAGACAGACAGAGACAGAGAGACAGAAAGTGAGAAATCACCCCCCAGGGGGGATGGCCACACCGCAATCCCTCCTCCTCCATTCTCCTCTCAGGGTCTTGGGCACGCATGCATAAGCACCCGGTGTGAGTTTAAGCCACCGGCTCCAGGACTCGTACCGTGGTCGACTACATGGGAGTCCAGCACCATAGCCATTATGCTAACTGCTGGTCCCGATTTGTTTTTCTTTTCTTTTCTTTTCTTTCTTTTCTTTAGTGCAACTTTGATAGTGAATAAAGAACTCCGAACTATTTGCCAATAATATATTGGAAAGAGCTTCAGAGAAACTCATTTTAAAAAAAACAGGAGTCTGTTCTCCTTAACAACCCCCAGTTAATGGTTAGAAAACACATTCTCAGCCTCTGAACTCCAACCCTGAGCACAAGCACAGCAGTATCAGCTGTCCTGTGTCCCCAACACCCCTGCTTCAGGCCCACAGAGTCTTACCATACAATTGGACAAGGTGCCGCAGGGGCACCCCAAGGGTATTTCCAAGAACCAAGGAACAGTCCTCACACACCCAAGAAATGCCTGGAGCAGAGGTGACCACAGCAATAAAGTGGCCTAAGAGGAGAGCTGGACCAGGGGCACATGGTAAGATATGGAATAAAGAGGATGAAGCATCCCAGAACAGACAGGATGCCAGCTTGATGAGTTAAATGAAATTTCACCGCCGACGTGAATAGTATTCAAGCAGCCAGGGCAGGACTGATCACTATCCCTTTGGATCATCAGAGGACACAACACAACATACTTCTAGACCACCATTTTCAGAGGGAAAATAACCACCAGAGCAAGAGATACCATAAACATCAAGGAAAACAAGAAAAAAATACAAGTGGCAGAGTTATCGCTACACAAATTATGAGAGATTTAAGTTTTTACCCCAGCAGATTCTATAGCATTTTCAAATGCTTTCAAGGGAATTGTGATTGACTACAGTCACCCTATTCAGTGCTCTCTCCCCATGCTCTGGGTCAACTAACATCTCCCCATTATGCTGGGTTTGGGTGTGGCCATGTGACCTACAATGGCCAATGAGATGTAAGGGCACTATCACTGCGGGCAGAAGCTTTGAGAGCCACTGCTTAGTTCAAATCTTTCTCATTTCCTACCTTGGCAATCATGAGGGCATATGTAGAGGTAGAGCTTTCAACTGGCCTGGGTCCCTGAGATGAGAACACTCATACTCGCCCAGGAAAGATATGTAGCACAAGGAAGCAATAAACTTGGTACTGGATTTGCATCCCAGGACCTCTGCTTGGGGCAAAGTTGTCTCAGCTTCTGAGGACTTCATGATGTTTGTTACTGTACCATAACCTGACCCATACTAACTGATAAAATGGACCTTATGCTTATGATCAAGAAAAAAAGCATAATAAAACAAAGTTTTTAATAAAAAACAAATGACTTCCTCCCCCAACTTACAACTTCTATATTTTTTCAGTCAGTTTGAGATTGACTAAAAGAATCCCAAATTTAAATTTCACCAAGTGAAGAGCAGACTGCATCCTAAAAACAACAGCTCTCTCCACACTCCAAGCCTTCCTAATGATAAACACTGAGTGCTTGCTATACAGAGCCACCAGTCTGAGCCTGTACAGGAATCTTCTCACTTATTTTCTTGCCAAGTGTCCCGCTGCACAGCAGAACAAATGGGGACTGAAATGGGGGGATCTACTTGCCCCAAGTGGGGGTACTGGGATGCAAATCCAGGTGGTCTGACTCCAGATTCTGCAGTCCTCAGGCCTCAGCTCACCCCCTCCCAGAACCGATCCTAGCCAAGTACCTGAGCCTGCTGCGGTCAGCCAGGAGCATGTGTAGGTAGCGCTCTAGGGAGTGTTCATTGAGGGCACAGCGCAGCCAGGCCCGGCCACGGCCCACGTCCGAGGTGATGTGGCGCAGAGAGCAGAAGCGCTGCAGCTCGTGCTTGTTGAGGACCTCCTTCACGTAGTACCAGAACACGGGCTCTGCGGAGAGAGCACAGGAGCCTGTCACTCAGCCTGCAGTGCTCTACAATTGTAGAGTGAAGGTCCCCTAGGCATTTCTGAGGGCAATAAAAGAGTTAACTTCCTTAGCACAGAAAAGGTGGGAGACAAAGAAGATAACAAAAATAATGACTCTAAAACCATCATCTATAGACAACCACTGATACCATGTTTAAGAATTTTCTTCCAGATTTTTTCTACACTTTTCTTTTTAATACAAAATCAACACTTGTTGTAGGCTGAATTATGCCTCCCTCCCCACCAAGATTTCCAGATCCTAATCTTGGGAACCTATGAATGCTCCCTTGCACAGCAAAAAGGTCTTTGCAACTGGACTAAGTTAGGGATCTTGAACTGGATAGATTACTCTGGATAGTCCTTATGGTGATGTATGACCAGTATCATTATAAGAGGGAGGCACAGAGGGATGTGACACAGGGGAAGGGAAGGTGATGTGACAGAGAAACAAAGATTAGAATGATGCGGCCACAGCCAAGGAATGCTGACAGTCACCAGAAGCTGGAAAAGGCAGGGAACAGATTCTGCCCTGGAGTCTCCTGAAGGAACCAGTCCTGCTAGATGTTAGCCCAGTAAAATGGATTTTGGACTTCCGGCCTCCAGAACTATAAGAGGATAAATTTATGTGTCTTAAAAACTGCCAATTTTGGGAACCAGCCGTTAGCGTAATGGCTATGTCATTGGACTCTCACGTAGTCGACCACGGTTCGGGTCCCGGACCCGGTGGCTACAAATCGCACGCTGGTCTC
>NW_006159657.1:3169668-3179524 GCF_000334495.1 Tupaia belangeri chinensis | reverse complement strand
TCGGGCGAGGACTGACGCCTTATACAAAAAAACCACTCTAAAAAAAAAAAAAAAAAAGCCTGCCAATTTTACAGTCATTTGTTACAACAGCCATAATAAAATCATACAATATCATATTGTATAAATGTGATTGTATATATGTATAAAATTTTGCATCCTCATTTATTTTCTTGTCTACATCATGAGTGCTCTCCTATTATAATTAAACATCTTTGTAAAATATGATTATTTTGTAATTTGCCAGTGGGCACTCACCAGACAGAGAAAGGGAAAGGCAGAAAGCACTCCCCCATGGAGAGTCATCATGCCACAATCTCTTCTCTTCCACTTCTCCATCCTTTTGGAATTTTGGACACGCATGCACCCAGCATGTTTTTTAAGCCACTGGGTCTGGGATTCAAACTGCACAGTCAGCTATGTGGGCCCAGGCCCCCTTAATCACTAGGCTACCGTGTCAGCTCTGAAACATGATTTTTGATACCTCCCAAGGAAATATAAACAAGCTATTTTGCTACTGTTGGGAACATGATACACTTCCAATTTTCTCTGTATATAGCAATGAACATCATTATACATAAATAATTGTCTTTTCTTTTCCCCCTAGTTCTTTAGGAGAGATTTCCACATGCTGAATCACTTGATTTAAGGGTAGGAACAAATTCTAGGCTTTATAAGAAAGCTAGGAAGGTTTGTTTTTATCCATAAAATAGTCATTCTCAGAACTACTGTATCTCCTCACACCCTACCTTTTTATCCATATGTGCACAGGCTTTTCCATGGTGCCAATTCTGCCTACCCAATTTTGTGACCAACTTTCTTCACTTAGAATTGGATCATGAACACTGTTTCATTCTCCAATAGAAGCAGCAACAGCAGCTGCTATTTGCGGAGCACGAAGCATGTACCAGTCGTTGCACTACACGCTTTACCTCTGGCCTTATGGCCGCCAGGGCCAGTTCTGTGGGAGAGGGGGATGGTCCGAGGCCTGGACAACAAAGCACCTCTGCCCGGTGATAAACAGCCAGTACAGGACGGCGTGTGTACTTGGCGCTAACTGCAAACCACTAAAGCACCCTGCCTTACAGAACGAGGGGACTCTACCTTTTTCAAAACAAACATGTTCAAAACTGCTCGATATTCCAGGGTTTGGAGAAAGCTGAGTCTCTACTGCCAAATCTGGCTTCCAAACCAAGAGCTGAAACAAACCCCTTTGGGAATGTGACAAAGTTTCTGAAATTTCCTTCTGAAGCAGGCGAGACTCCATCTTGGAGGAACTGCCTCCATAATAAATTGTTAAATTTCTATGACTAGAAACTTGCCTTCTCCTCCTTTGCCTAAGAGTAACCAGAGTGATTAACACTCCTATTGTCTTTAAACCCCACTCCTCCTGATATGGAGAGACCCTGAATTCATGAATAATTCAGGGCTGCTAGCTGTCTAAGGTTTCTGCCCTCCAGCAAACTTACTGCCCCTCCCTGGAGCTATGGGGTAACCTGAAAACCTTGGGTGGATTAGTACTTTGAGTGGATTAGTACCTTGAACAGATTAGTCTTCCTGCTTCTCTGCCTCCTTCCTTTAACACTGCATAGGGTGGGTTCTGAACCTGAGACCTCCCCTTCCCTAATTCCCCCATAAAAGACCGGTGTCCAACCCCCCCAATGGAGGCCGGAGACTTAGAGTACTAACTCCTCTGCAAATAAACTGCTCTCCTAATCTCTTTGAGTGCTGCTTTCCATTCCTTGGTGTCTGGTTTTCTGCAACACTTCCAGAAGACTGCAAATACACGCATCTCCAGAAAGGAGGCCCGAGGTTAGTATGTTTTCTCTAATATTTCAATTTAGCTTAACTAGGATCAACCACATTCTTTCTCTGAGCCATGACCTGGGCTAGGCTATGAGCTGCCAGGTAGAGGCAACAAGAACTTGTCCCTACAGGGCTTCCAGTCCAATAGGCAGGATAAAGAGGGGACGAGATCATCAATGAATGACCATGACCATAGGGCAAATCACTCGACCAGACCATGCTAGGCCTTGCATTCCTCCCAGATAAAATAAGCCAAGCCAGGGAAGTACCCAGGGTACCTGGGTGTTTGGGGTAACTGGAGATAAGGGGGGGAAAGTTCTGACCACAATGCCCAGCTCAACCATGCTGTGCTAAACAGTTAACTTCTTGGAAGAGAACATTTATGTTGCTTCCTCTTTTCCTTTTCTGTCAACATCATCTAGACGTACACATATATAGAAAAGTGAATTCAAGCTACCCTTTGGGATCCTTCAGTATAAACTACCCAGGAATGACTGAAACACCACCAACTGGGCGGTTAACTCAGGATTACCTTCTGTCTCAGTCCCTCAAAGTCAAACTAACCTTCCCAAACACGTCAGATCGGTCTAAACCACACACTGTACAGGACAGCCTTCTTTCTACTCTCTGCCTCTCCGAAAGCAGGGGGCAGAATTAGGGGAGAACATTGCCCTAGGCCAGCTGGCCATTGAAGTATTTTGAAACACCCCCATACAACCATCTGTATATCAGCATGTTTCAAATCAAGTGATTCTCACCTGCCCTCTGTCTGTCTCAAAAATGTAATCACCTCCATCTGACCTTGAATGCACATAAACACCTCCCAGTGTGTTTTCACCTTTGATTTTGCAAATTGCTTACTGCTACAGAATCCTTTTAAAGCTTGTCAGAGAGATGCTGATGATGATAAGAATTATCTCAACAGGGTTCCACTTGCACTGCCAGAATTAATGTGATCTATTTAAAGCACAGCTCACCTGCCAATTAACATATGCAGTGTCCATAATTTAATTTGTGAGCATGTACTTTGAAACGTGGGGTTAATTCCAAAAACCGGTAAGGGCTTCTGGATCTCCCAAGGCCTGAAAGTAAACTGCCAATAAGAACAACAACCAGAAAGCGGGTGTTGAGGTAAATTAACCAGGAACACTTGTTACTAGAGGGTGACTGATACCAGCAGGTTCCTGGCAAAGTTTCTAACAGGTCTTAACCTGCAATGATGTTAAGAATTCATACATTGGAGACCACAAGGAAAACAAAAACCCTGGCTCACATTCCAGTTTGGGCATCGTATGACCTTGGGTTACTTATTTTGTCTTCTGTTTTCCTCATCTGTAAAAGGATGAGAACAGTTCCTATCTCTAAGTGCTATGAAGAAAAACTGATGAATATGTGCGAAGTGCACCCAGTACTTGTTAGCCATAACTATGAACGTACCTGGCATATAGTCGGTGGTGCATGAAATAGAGCTATTAATATCATGATTACACAAGAACCAAAAGCCAGGCTCTACAGCTGGCAAACAGGTTCCGTCCCCTTTTGTCTGAAGACAGCACCCCTCTGTCCTATGGAAGTGGGCTCCATTTGGTTCCTCCCTGCAGCACTTCCCCAGCCTTTGCCTCTGCCAAAGGGCAGGCAACCTGGCTGGGCAATCGCCTGGCCACAGTAGGACAAGCGCCTCTTCTCCTGTTGGTTAATATTTTGTCCATCAAGAATATTTTGGCATGGGACTAGCAGATGGTGTAATGTTTACATCACTGGACTCCCATGTGGTCGACCGCAGCTCAATTCCCAGACCCTGCAGCTAGAAACTCATGTTGGGTGCACATGCCCAAGATCCCAAGAGAAGGGATTGTGGTGGTGGTGGGGGTGGGTGGGTAATTTCTTGCTTTCTGTCTGTCTCTCCAGCAAGCATATGCACCCTACAGCAAAACTCTTAAATAAATAAATAAATATATATATATACACACACACACACACACACACACACACAGAGAGACATTCATTTTTTTAAAGAATTGTATTTATTATCATTATTATTTAATTTGTTATAGGGTACGTGCTTATTTAATTTGCTATAGGGTACGTGCACTCATCAGAAAGAAACTTAACGTGAGAAAGCAAGCCGCCAGGTCCAGGATTCAAACTATAGTCAGCCATGTGGGAGTCCAGTGCCTTAACCACCATGCCATCTGCTAGTCCCTGGCATCAGTTTTTTAATATTACATGAATGGGAGGTTGGCAGGTGGTGTGGTGGTTAAGGGTGCTAGACTCCCACATGGGCGACTGTGGTTCAAGTCCCAAACCTGGTGGCTTGCTTTCTCACTCCTCTCCCACTCTCACCCTGTTCTTCTCTGATCAAAATTAAAAGTTAATAAAATAAATAAAATTAAACAAAAAATTTAAAACTATATTACATGAATGTATTATTCCTCTTATCTACTGAGTTTTTGGGACTCCTTTAAATTTGTGACCAAAGTGAGTGTCCCACTGTTCTTACAATAGTCCCAGCCAGGACCACAAGGTCCCCCATCCAACTTTTACCAGAACCCTGGGAGGCAAGGCCTTTTCTTCTGAAATGGAGGATGGCAAAGCATGGCCTGAGGGCCACATTCCACTTGCACCTGTTACTGTAAGTAGAGTTTTCTGGGATCACAGCCGTATCTACTGCCATGTGTTGCCTGTGGCTGCTCCCCTGCTACAGTGCAAAGCTAAGCAGTGCAGCAGAGACAGCATGGCCCACAAAGTCTAAAACAGGTACTACTGGGGGCCGGATGCTGGCACAGCGGGAGCAGATATGCTCTGCAAGGTTGAACCATGTGGGCGGTCTGGATGTATATCCAAAGACCTCCCTGAATATCCCAGGCTTACACTTGCCCAGGATCTGGAGCTGGCTGAGGCTGGAGCTGGGCCACAGCCACTGAGACCCTGTTGGAGGTGCTGTCTCTCTGTCTCTGTTTCTCTCTTTCATAAGCAAGAGAGACAAAAAAATAAAATAAACCTAAATCAACTAAACTAAAAACTATGTGATTCCTTAAAGAAGTGTGCTGACTCCTATTCTAGAAGTACGAGCTCTAATGATCATATAAACCTGGAGCTAGCTAAGGTCATTTTCCCCGTCATGTACAGAGACTCCCGCTGGAAAGACACTGACCACCGGGAAGCTGTGCTGAGAGGGAGAGCGAGTAGAAGGTATGGAGAATCCCTGGGCCTCTGAATTCAGCTCAGCCCCTAGATTTCTAAATTACTTCAGTCAGTAAGTGCCTTTCTCTTTCACTTTTTCTCCTCCTCTCTCCTGTGCGTACCTGCACCCACACACACGCATGTGCACACGTGTGTGCGTAGCACTCTACAGGGCTTTGTCACTGGCCACCAGAAGAGGGACAATGCAATAAGATAGGGTATGTTCCTTGGTCATCTGACAGTCACCAGCAGAGTTTAGAGAACACACCAGGCACTGAGTAATGCCTGTCCTGCAGAGCCAGGAAGTGGGACATGTCTCATTAGTGTAAAGCATTACTCAAAAACAAAACAAAACAAACAAACAAACAAAAAACCACTGCTTAACAAGAAACAGAAAAATCAACAAGGAGTTGGGCTCCCTATAAACAAAGATAGGCTTCTTTTTCTTTTTCTCACATAATTAGTCTGGAGGTGAGCAGCTAGTTCAAAGGTTCTGCAAAGCCAGAGTCTCCAGTCTTTTGACCTTTACCTCGCTGTCTGAGGACTGTCATAATAATGCTGGACAGCACATCCACGATCGGAGCAGGAAGAAAGTGCAGGAAGTAAAGCAGCTCTGTCTCTGCTCTTCTCCCACCCCCACCTTTTTTTAGTTTGCTATAAGGTGCATGCGCTTGCCAGAGAAAGAAAGAGAAAGAGAGAGGGAACGTGAGTAATCATCCCTGGGGTATGCCATACAGCAATCCTTTCTCTACCAACTCTTCCTCGGATTTTGGGTACACACGCACATGTGCCTGGGTGATTCTCAAGCCACAGTTCCAGGACTCACACTGTGAAGTTGGCCATGTGAGATCCAGCTGCCTTAACCTCCACGCCACCTGCTATCACCCCTTTTATCAGGCAAGAATAGGTACTCCCAGAAAACCACAAGGGAGGGGTCAGACGGTGGCAAAGTGGTAACATGATGCTCTGTGATGCTAGCTCCCAGGTTCGCATTCCGGGGCCTCCACCAGGCATATGTGTCCATGACCTGGTCTAGCTGAGTCTGGAGGTGGATAACGGCATAAAGACCCTGTTAGCGGTGCCTATCTCCTCTCCACCTCTCTCTTCTTCTGTCTCTCTTTCGCTCATGGAAGAAATAAATTTTACCTACACTTAAGGGAGTTGAGAGAGTGGAGAACGGAACATTAAGATTGGTTTAATCACTCACAATCCATTACCTAGAGGAGGATGTATCACAGTACCAAGGGTTCTGTTAAACCCAAGAAAATCAAGGGAATGGAATGAGGTAGGAAGACTTAACAGAATCAGCCACACATGAAATGAACAATTCCAGGGACAAAAGATAAACCAAGTTCTTCTATATTCTGGCCTGAGAGCTGGGTAAACACATGTGCTCCCCAATCCCAGTCACATCCCAGTCTGGATGAGCCCAACTGCAAGGCGCAAATGAATGAGCAAAGTGGAGTTTCCAGAAAGGGGCTTCAGCTTTGTCATGTCAACCAATAAGCCTCAAGAGTGCCTCCTGAAACTAAAGCACAGACTGTGTGTGGTTTAAACTTATATAAAGTATGCAAACTTGTTATGTATTTTGGGACCAGTGATTGGTGTAATGGCCATGTCGCTGGACTCCCACATAGTCGACCATGGTTTGAGGCCTGGATCCAGTGGCTTAAAGTCACACCGGGCATGTGTACATGTATGCCCAAGATCCCAAGAGGAGAATGAAGAAGGGATTGCGGTGTGGCCATCCCCCCTGGGGGTGATTTCTCGCTTTCTGTTTCTCTGTCTTTCTGGCAAGCGCACATGTCCCATAGCAAAAACCTCTCAAAAAATAAAGAATCTGAGTCTCTGATTTAAATTATTTTAGAAATGTATCTAGAAGTGTATCAAGGATTGACGGTTCTGGGCTATACAGTAATTGTATATTTAACTTAGAACATGAAGAATCACCAAAGTATTTTCCACAGTGGCTGCACCACTTTACATTAATTATTTTAAGGTGGAGATGGGATTGTTTTTATTTCTCTGCAACTGAAATTAACTCTACCCTTAAACTCCCTTTCATTTGGAAAAAAAATTTTAAACTTGTCAAAAGTAACTTAGTCACTTCCAGTTTAATTATGATAAAATCAGGACCAGCAGATGGTATAATGGTTACGTTGTTGGACTCTCACATAGTCGACCACAGTTCGAGTCCTAGACCCAGAGGCTTAAACCACACTGGGCATATGTGCATGCACGCTAAAGATTCCAAGAGGAGAATGGAGGAGAAGGGATTGCAGCATGGCCATCCCCCATGCAGGGCATGTCTGTCTCTCTGGCAAGCGCACGTGCCCTATAGCAAAAAAATCTCTCTTAAAACAAATTATGATAAAAATCACTCAACATAAAATTTACCATTTTTACAAAACTTGGCAAATTTTAAAGAATTAATAAATTCACAATACTCTGAAATACAAAATTATTTGTGCAGATCTCAGTACATTTAAATTCAAAAACTAAATATGTCTACTGATTACACAGAACAAATGCCAAGTTGTTTTTTGATTTGGGGGTTTTTTGTTTGTTTGTTTGTTTTGGAGAGGTTTTTGCTATAGGGCGCGTGTGCTCGCCAGACAGACAGAGAGAGACAGAGAGAGAGAAAGCGAGAAATCAACCCGGCCACGCCGCAATCCCTTCTCCTCCATTTTCCTCTCGGGATCTTGGGCACGCACGCACACGAGCCCAGAGTGAGTTTTAAGCCACCGGGTCCAGGAAGCAAACTGCGGTTAACTACGTGGGAGTCCAGCAACATAGCCATTACGCTAACTGCTGGTCCCTGTTTGTTTTTAGAGAGCAAGATATTGTTTTCTATTGGGCACATACACTTGCCAGAAAGACAAGGGCAGAGAGACAGAAAGCAAGAAATCACCTCCCTGGGGGGTATGACCATGCCACAATCCCTTCTCCTACACTTTCCTCTCAGGATGTTGGCACTCACACAAGCCCAGTACAAGTTTCAAGCCACTGGGTTTGGGACTTGAACTGGAGTCAGCCACGTGGGAGTCCAGCACCTTAACCATACCACCTGTTGGCCCCCAAAATGCCAATTATCTTAAAGGGGTAGATAGACATCATGAAAATGAAACAAAAAAGGGAAGGATAAATTACCACATGTGACCTAGCTGCCACATGTACCTCTGCTTCTTGGTTTCACCGTGTCCCTTTCTCCCTGCCACTCTCTCGCTGTGATCTCACTGGCCTCCTCCCTGGCCCTCCAACATGCTAAGCCTGTTCTGACAAAGGCCCACTAACCCACGAAAACAGCCCACACCAAGTAGTCCAACTGAGGGGATTTAATACAGGGAGTCTGTTACAGAGATTTTAGAGGGGCTAGAAAGCAAAATAGGAGATAAGACTACCTAGAAATTACTGATATCAAAAAGCCAGAACCATCCAGGAGCCAGAGGAACAAAAGAAGAGGTGGTATTTTCCAGGCTGCCAAGAAACAGCTCGACTGTGGCAGATGCATGTAGGAGGAAAGTTGAAGGTCTAACCGACAGTGCCTATGGGACCTCCATGGCACCATGCAGGAAGAACAACCCCTGTTGGAAATGCCACCTAGAGCAGGGGTAAAAGGGAGAAATGCTCTATCTTCACGCTTCCTTCCAACTTCTCAGCACTCATCTCCACCTCCCATTGGCCAATCCACACTGCAAGCCAATGGGTGATGGAGCCTGGGAAAAAGAGCATGTGGAGGAAGAGCAGAGTATAAATTTGAGAACGAACAGAGAACTGACTGTTGCAGGCTTTTGAACTTGGACTGCTTGGAATTCCTTCTCTTAACAGTATGTCTAATTCCATCACTTTCTTAGATCTCTATTCAAGTGTCTCCCTAAAGAGGCTATCTTTGACCACTTAATATTAACCAGTAATACCTCCACCACTTCGTAAACAGACTTGGCAGACTGCTGGCTGGCCCTTAGTAACAGCCAGTGACTCTAGCCCTCTGCATCCCAGTTATCAAGAACCTTCCCTAGGACCCTGTGGGTTTGTTGTAATCTGATGGCCCATGAGTTAACACCTAGTTATCCAGCCATTAGCTCCATTCCAGAGGCCAGCCATTCTCTGCCAGCAGTTGACCAGTTGGGTCACCCTGGAAAGAGCTCTGTATTTTCCTGCACCTTTGATAAACATCCTTTCAAGGACTCTTTCACCAGAAGCAGCTGATCTGCAAGCTCATGAATACAACAGAGAAACACTAAGAGGGAACTGAAAGCATTATAAGGATGGAGGGTGTGGGGAGTGGACTTCCCCTCACAATCGAAAGGATGGGCCCAGGGTTCTCCTGGAGCATGCAGCTTCCTCTAAAATTAATTTTCTACAGAAATGAAATTGTTGCCCAAGGTGACCCAGTGAAGTAAAATATAAATGCTACTTTGAGCTAAGTGCAATCAACCATTTTTTAAAATCCCCACTGATGATAAAGGAAGTTGGTTTCACTAAATTTATAGATGTATATTAATATCATCTTCTGCCAACTGACCATGGAGATGTACACAGACAGTAGAAGGTAGTGGTTCAACTTTCAAAAAGATGAGCAGTGTGTCAGAGTTCCTCAGATCACCATTTTGAACAGAGTCCTTTGGTGGCCTAAACCATGTAAAACACTGAAGCTACAAGGATGAGCAAAAATGGACCAGTCCCAAACCTTTGACAGGGAGAAACAGTCAAGGAAGCAGGCAATACCATACACAGGTTTGATAAGTGGACTTGGAACTTTAGCAGGGCACGGTCCAGCTGAACTGAGGAGGAAGCTCATGAGTAATTCCATTTCTGAGTCTATACCCAAATGAAGGAAAAAAAAAATATTTTTAGACCCGTATTCTGA
>NW_006159657.1:3147443-3168751 GCF_000334495.1 Tupaia belangeri chinensis | reverse complement strand
AAAAAAAAATATTTTTAGACCCATATTCTGAGTATATTATACTATATTCTGTATTTTATACCAATACATTATAGCCAATAACTAGAAGCAACCCAAGTGTCCATCAGGATAAGCAAAATGTGGCATAAACAAGGTGGCTTTAAAAAAATCATGAAAGAAAAATAGAACTAGAGCACAAATTTATTTTTGGTGCAAAGTATTTTGGAATCCATGAATAGTGCTTTGGGTTTTTTGTTGTTATTGTCTGTTTTCTTATTGTCAGAGGACATATGCTCTTGCCAGACAGAGAGAAAGGAAGAGGGAGAAAGCATCCCCACACACAAGTGTAATGGTCACTCCATGACTCCTTTTCTTCCACTTCACCAACCTGTAGAGATTTGGGGTACATATGCACACAAGCCCAGTGTGTGTTTCAAGCCACTGAGGCCAAGATTTAAACCACAGCCATGTGGAATCCAGTACTCTTAATCCCTAGGCCATAGGGCCAGCTCTAGGCATAGTTTTTTCATAGTATACATTTTCTATTAACTTTCTGAAGACCCCCTCATAGATATATACACTGGACTATTATTCAGGCTTTAAAAAAAAGGCAATGTTGACATATACCATAACATGGTAATGTATACTAGACGTGACAGTACATGAAGCAAGACACAAAAGAACAAATACTGTATAATAACTCTTACATGAGATACCTAAAGTAGTCAAAGTCATCAAAACAGAAAGTAGATGATGGAAGGGCCTCTCAAAATTCCTCTAGGCTCTGCACAGAGGCTGCTTTGCAAGTCTGTCATAAGAACTAGTGTAGTCCTTGCATGAAATTACTCTACACAGTTTGTGTTTTCCTGATATATGGTGCTCATGTCAAATCAAAAATGAATCCAAGCCTTGAGGAACCAGCATTTAGCGTAATGGCTATGTCGCTGGACTCCCATGTAGTCGACCGCGGTTCGTGTCCAGGACCCGGTGGCTTAAAACTCACGCCGGGCGCGTGTGCATGCATGCCCAAAATCCCGAGAGGAGAATGGAGGAGAAGGGATTGCGGCGTGACCATCCCCCCAGGGGGGTGATTTCTCGCTTTCTGTCTCTATGTCTTTGTCTGTCTGGCGAGCGCATGTGCCCTATAGCAAAATCCTCTCCAATAAATAAATAAATAAATAAATAAATAAAAATGAATCCAAGCCTTTACTCTCAAATACAACATGAATGTTTTGAGAGGTATAAATAAATAAATAATCTTCCAACAAGTAAAAAAAAAAAAAAAGAAAGAAAGTAAAGAAAGTAGATGATGGATTCCAGGGGCTGGGGGTGGAGGTGGTGAGGGGCAGGAATTTCAGCACACACACTGAAAATGCTCACAGTTCGAGAAGATGAAAAAGTTCTGGAAATGGATGGTGGTGATGGTTGTGCAACAATGTGAATATACTAAATGCCATGAACCGTACCTTTAAAAACAGTTAAGATGGTAAATTTTCCTATGTATATTTTGGAACAATCTTTTAAATAAAAAGACGTCTGGACAGTAGAGTTTGGGTGAGAGCTGGAGAAGGACAGAGGGTAGGAGAAGGGAATGAACAAGAAGTACTTCCAGATTTGTAGCATTTCGGAATAGTAGAGACAGGAATGCTATTCGAATTACAGGACTTAACTATCTAAATTGGTCAGAGACACTGAGCTATGTAAAGACAGTGGTACTGAAGGCTCAATACCCTTTACTCCCAGTAGCCAGCATTATCACATTAGTTGTTGAATTGTGGAAGGTCCCAGGGGGTCCCAAGGCAGAAGCCATGGCAGTAGAGAAACCTACAGGACTTAGGCTTTCGTTTCTTTTGCCAATAGAAGTTGTTATGGTTTGGATAATGGTTTGTCCCCTAAACGTTCATGGTTTAGAATTTGGCTGTACTGTAAAAGTATTACATGATATCAACAAGTTTACATTTACCACATACAAAGAGTTTTCATGCTGGCTCTGTGGCCTAGCAGTTAAGATAGCCACATCTCAAATGGCCAACCCCGCAGTTCATGTCCCTTACCTAGCAACTTGAAAAACATGCCAGTGCACGTGCATGCATGCCCCAAATCGGGACAGTTTGGAGAAATGGAAGAGAAGGGGCTGTAGCATGACATTCTCCACAGAGCTTTCTCTCTCCCCATCTCTCTCTGTCACTCTGTCTCTCTCTGGCAAGCACATGCCCTCTGGTAAAACTGGGAAATTAATAAAAAGATTTCATGAAAGTACAGTAATTAAGGTGCTATTGGCACAAAGGTAAACAGACTAATGGAACAGAATACGAAGTCCAGAAGAACCACTTAAAATATATGGACCTTATTTATGACCAAAATCGTACCGCAGGGCAGTTGAGAAAGAACAGCAAATAAATGGCGCTCGGTCAATTGGCGCTCGGTATCTTAACTTTCTCTCACATGTTAAATAAAAGCAAATCCCACACAAATTACAGACCTCAAAATAAAAGGTAAAACACAACTGGAAAATCAACAGTGTTTTTATGACTTTGGAATAGGCAAATTTTCCTAATAATTTATATTTTTAATTTGCTGTTAGTACACATGCACTCACTGGAGGGAGACAGAGAGAAAGTGAGAAAGCACCCCCACACACACACCACAGTGGGATCCCTTCTCCTCTATTCTCATCTAGAGACTTTGGCTCACAGGTACATATACCCATGTTTTCCAAGCTACCGGATCTGAGACTTGAACAACACAGTCAGCCATGTGGGATCCAGCTACTTTAACCTCTGTGCCATCTTCTGGCCCAGCAAAAACTCCTTAAGCAGGACTGAAAAGTTGAATCAGTAAGATGACAGATAAATTGAACTATTAAAATTAAGTACTTCTGTGAACCAGCAGATGGTGTAGTGGTGACGTTGCTGGACTCTTACATAGCTGACCGTGGTTTGAGTCTCAGACCCAGCAGCTTCCTAAATCATGCCAGGTATATGTGTGTGCATGCCCTAGGTCCTGAGAGGAGAATGGGGAAGAAGGGATTGTGACATGGCCATCCCCCTGGGGGGCAATTTCTCACTTTCCCTCTCTCTGTCTCTGTTCCTCTCTCTCTCTGGCAAGCACACGCACCCTAAAGCAAAACCTAAAAAAAAAAAAATTAAGTACTCTATTCATCAAAAGATGTCATTCATTAAGAGAGTGAAATGTAGGCTATAGAGTGAGAAAAGATGTTTGCTATACCTGTATCCTTGAAAGGACTTGTACCAGAAATACATAAACAACTTCTAAAAATGAGTAAGACAGCAACCCAGTAGAAAAATAGGTAAAAGATTTGAACGGCTACTTCACAAGAGACCATATGAATGGCCAATAAGCATAAGAGAAGGGGATCAAGAGCATTTGTCATCAGGAAAGACAACTAAAACCACAATGACATACCATTACACACTCTTCAGGACAACATCAAGTGTTGACAAGGACGTGGCGCCACCACAGCTCTGGTGGGAGATTGACTGCTGACAAAATGTGAACTGGCATAACCGGTCTGCTAAAGCTCAGCACACAGGTACCCTGTGACTCATTAATTCTGAGCCTAGACTCAACTAAACACACACATACATTCACCAAAAACCCATATAAGAACAGTCATAGCAGTACTACTTATGGTAGTCCCAAACTGGAAATGACGCTCCTGCTACCAGTAGTAGAGAGAAACTGTAAAACACTAAGTATCAACAAAGTTGAATGAGCTACTGGTATAGCAACAACACAGCCGACTCAAAAAAACAATGTAGAGTGAAAGGAACCAAAGACAAAAAGAGAACACATTAAATTACATTCAGAATTGGGCAAGTCATGGTGTTAATGTCAGGGTATTTGGGAAGGAGGTGAGGAAAGCAAGCAGAAGAGGGCATGAGGGGGCATCTGAAGTCCTGGTAATATTCCATTCTTTCCTCATAGTGAGCAGTAACATGCATGGATTCACTCAGTGATAGACTGAGCCCTGCACTTAGGATTTGTGCATTTATTTGCCTGTACACACTGCTTAGAGCTTAGGTTAAAAATACATCATTACCCTCACTCAGCACCACAGGAAAGGTGGCAGAGGGACTCTGTAAAATGAGTTGTCACAAACTTGCCACGTTCAGAAAATTATTTCCTTTATCCTGGACCATGATCTCAAAAAGCCCAAAGTGAAATATCAAGATGTGGGAAAAGCATTTTCCTCTTGCTTCTTGCATGTATTGATGCCGCACAGTGCATCAGTAAATGGCAACCAGACGTGTGAACTAGAACACCTTTGCTCCATCTACAAAGGGCAGTGGTATTCGCCTCCAGGGGAAGTGGTCAGTGTAAATGTGGGCCCAGAATCGTACATAAACCACCCCCAATGGGGAATAGTCACTCCACAATCCCTTCTCCACTTTTCTCTCCTTTGGGGATTTTGGGCATGATTCTCAAGCCACCAGGTCCAAGACTCAAACCATGCAATAAGCCATGTAGGATCCAATCATCTTAATTACCATGCCACTGGCTGGCTCTGTACAGTAATTTTCAACAAGACTATTTTCTCAGTCATTATTTTGAAGATCAGTTGTTTTCTCTGGGAGGTAGTGGCCCTCATCTGTAACAGAGCTAATGCCAAAGTCTTGCAGATTTATTGGCCATTATTTATTCTCTCCTGTCACTTTCAGTTTTGTAACTGGGCTACCACTGTCTTCAGAGTGCAATAATGGGCCTGGGTCTGCTGCAGGAGGAAGGCAGTTGCTGGGAAGAACCTGGAATTTGAAGTCACTCTGACTCAGACTGGTCTCCTCAGCTCTGCCTTTACCAGCTGTGGGAAGTTGGGCAAGTTAATAACCAGTCTGAGCGACAGTTCTACCATTCAAAAAATAAGGACACCGTACCCTGCCCTCAAAAGTCACTGCCATGTCATCATCAAACACCAGCCCCCCAGCTCTGTGCCAGGGTCTGAGTTGGCAGGCACTTTCTCATCAGGCCTCATCACTCCTCTGCAAGGCAGGTCCTCTTATTGTCATTATTTACACATGAGAGTGAGGATGCTCAGAAAGCTGGTGTGTGAAAAGTCAATGAGCAGGTAGAACCAGCAGTTAGCATAATGGCTATGTTGCTAGACTCGCATGAAGTCAACTGTAGTTCGAGTCCTGGACCCGGTGGCTTAAACTCATGCCGGGCACATGTGCATGCCCAAGATCCCAAGAGGAGAAGGGATTGCAGCATGGCCATCTCCCCTGGGGGGTGATTTCTCGCTTTCTATCTCTCTGTCTCTCTGTGTCTTTCTGGTGAGCACACAGGCCCTATAGCAAAAACTTCTACAAAAAAAAGTCATTGAGCAGGGATTTCAATGCCATGGCCCAACCTCTACACTTCAGAAAGTGCACCTGCAGGGGCAAGGCCGTGAGTGATGCTCATTTCCATCTTCATTCTGTCTAGAGGGCTCATCCAAATGGCTTTTAAAACTGCCACAAGAAGAGCCAGCTAACCAGTGGCATAGTGGTTAAGGTGGTTGGGTCTCATTTGGTCACTATGTGGTTCGAATCCCGGACCCGGAACTTGAAAAATACATTGGGTGTATATGTAAGAAGAGAATGGAGAAGGGATTGCAACATGACTATTCTCCCCAAGGTTGCTGCATTCTCACTTTCCTCTCTCTAGCAAGCTCACATATCTTACAGTAAAATTTTAAAATATTATTTTTAAAAAGAACTGCCATAAGAAGCCACTGATCTTCCCCAACATGTAACACTTGGAAAACCACCTTCCTCCTCTCTGGTGAGAACTTTAATCAAACATTCAATAGGAGGAAAGAAATTTTAATCAGCCAAGGACCATCTATCAGCCGTGAATGGTTAATTAACACGGCTGACAATGATGACAGTGAGGCCCTTGGCAGTCACTCAAGGGCTAGGCTAGTTTGGTCTGCTCCCTGCTTCTAATTGGCAGGAGGCTGCCCAGCACATCCTCATCAGCAGAAAATAGTCTAAGACTCTGCCCATCCCTCCTCTTCACCAGCCTGGCATAGAATTCAAACAAGGAAGACAGAGAAAAGCAAGGGGAATGTGGGAATGCGAATGCTAGAGATACCTTACAAAGGGTCAGTGCTTCTCTTGATTAGCAGGGCCAAGTAACAAAGACAACTCTAGTCTGAATGAGAATAAGAAGACATTCTTCAAGGCCAAAAGGTCAGAGCCTTAGGGAGAATGAGATGGAAGAAGAGATTAAATGTTAAAAGGGTGCTGGGAAGAGGAGGGAAACTGGTTAAACATTTATCAGGTGTTACTAAACCAGCTGCTTCAAATGAACTTCTCTCTGAATCCTCCTGACAGCCCCCCAGATGGATGAAATAAAACTAAGGCTCAGAGCAGAACTTCCTCAAGGTCATATGAGACTTACCTTCCAAAGCCAGAGTTGCCACTGCCACACCTGACAATGAGGTGGAAGCAGGCCAAGAGCCCATGGATACTCCACATCCATCCCTCTCAGGTAGTTACCCAAACACAGAAAAGATGGAAACAATAATATGAGGGCCCAGCAAGCCTGAGGGGGGGGGTCTCTGGGAAAAGTGATGTCCTCCAAAAGCTGGTCAACCAACCATAACACTAAGTCACCTGGTGCAGAGGCTCAGGGAAACATCCCACAGACAAGGAGCTGCAGGGACACAATCGAGGTTGACATGTGAGGTGGCCTGGACAGCTGCCAGTGATTACAGCAAGGACTGAGGCCCTCGATGCTGTCTCTTCTCTGAACTGGCTCCCTACTTCCTGGCTTTTTAAGAAGGAAGGGGACCCAGGAACACAGAAAAACATTCAACAGTGACAGGAATCCCTCTCAAAGCTGTCGCCTGACCTCAACAGGAACCACATGTCTTACTGGAAGGGAGCAACTAGTGAGATGGACCACAGGCATCAAAGATGTGCTGAGGGGCTGAGAAAAAGGAAGGGAGGTACAGCCACATGAGAGGAGGGGCAGGCTAGAGATTCAGTTAGCAGAAATTTCCAGACTCCTCCTCCGAACGGGATGAGGTCTGACTTTCTGCTGTGAGAGGAGAACTAATAAAAGATAACACACTTTGCTCAGCAGTAAAGCGGCATTATCAGTGATGAGATTCAGGGATTGGGGCAGCAGCCGCCAGCAAGGTGGGAAGAATCTGCTCTTTGAAATGCTGAGGGAGGGGACATTTTCTCTAGGACTTGATACACTTCAAGGTTCAGATGCAAAGCAGACCCCTCTGAAGTTAGGTCCCTACTACCCAGAGGGCTGTCCTGAGAATTGAATAAGTCAATTTTATCAAAGATAATGAAGTGCCAGGCTTGTACTGGGTATGAAATGCTACCAGGATCCCGGCCATTCACAGATTGTTTTGGAACAGTAAAAAGGATGGCAGCAGAGCTCAAAACCCAGAGATCTGAGAGGTTTCCGCTGCTGTTGTTGAAGACATTTCATTACAAGATGCCACGCTACCCCTGTGCATAAAATTAAGATTTTATTCATTTTCCAGCAAGTGTCACACCACATTGGTGAAATTAACATCTTGGTTATCACAAAGAGCCCTGAACCCAGAGGAAACTGTAACACGTGGCTCTGTGAGTTCTGCACAAAAGATGACTTCATTTAAAATAAGATGCCAGGCACATCTCTTTTTGAGTACAAATAAGACTTGGATTTCTGCACATGAATTTCTGTGTGCATAAACATGCACATCCCACCCTGGGCCCACACAATGACTGCTATTAAAAAATAAGTGAGAGGGGCCAGCAAGTGGCCTAGTGATTAAGGTGCTGGACTCCCACATGGTCAACCCAGTTCAAGTCCTGGACCCAGCAGCTTGAAACACACTGTGTGTGTGTGTGTGTGTGTGTGTGTGCGCACGCACACACCCAAAGTCCCAAGAGGAGAATGGAGAAGAAGGGATGGCAGCATGGCCATCCCCCTAGGGGTTGATTTCTCACTTTCTCTGTCTCTCTGTCTTTGGTGAGTATACACACCCTACAGCAAAAATCTCTCTTATAAAAAGAAAAAAGTGAGAGTTATGCCCTAAAATTTCATAAATGCATTATTTCTAGATCAGAAAAATATAAGTAAGAGCAAAAAGAGCAGGAGAGAAGAGAAGCTCTGCTGAGCTGCGGCGGGGTGGGGGGTGGGGGGGAGCGTACCTGTGTCGGTTTTGCTGGAGAAGCCCGCAGCCTGTTTGATGGCAGCTGCTGTGAGTGCTAATCCCCGGCTCCTCTTCAAGCCATGCTGCAGGACGGCTTCAAACTGGGCACACAGACAGGTCACCCTACGAGAGAACCAGTGACTCATCAATCCACCCTGTGAAGGAAGTAGTAACCGGGGTGGCCCCACATCTCCAAGAAGTGCGTGAGCCACCTTATGCAAACCTGAAGGTCCACAGGAGATGCCTACCTCCCCCCATTTATATTCATTTTCCATAAATTAGGGATATCCCACACCTGGCCTGACCTTAGTTGGTAGTAGGCTCCTGAAGGCATAGTAACCACTCACAAGGAACAGGGAAAAGGGGCATGGGTGCCAGCCAGCAGGAGGGGAAAACAATCTAAAAACAAATCAGTTCAGTGTGGGCAGGGGGTGGCGCTAACTGCATCCAATTCACAATTTTCAATTCTAATTTAGCCCATGTTGGCGTAAGTAATAAGAATTATAAATTCAGACTGAATTCACCAGCCTGCCAAGTTGGAAATGTTGTATAATGTCATGGCCTGTTAGTACACTAAAAAAAAAAAATTCTGATTCCTATTCTTTATTTTGTTGTAAGAGCTTACATTGTGAACTCAGATCCAGAGTTGACAGAATTTCCAATTAACTTACCATTACTGTGCATTTAGTTGAATTTATTTCTCAATAACCAAAGAAGATTCAAAAATATCTAGGAAGAGATGAGGAGGTCACAGCAACTACACTCGATGCTCCGTGATCCACCCGCGGCTCATAGGCCCCTGCCCAGCTGGTCTGTGGGCTTCAGGGCCCAAGCCATTTACTCGTGTAAAACATGTTAAGACATCCTGAAAGTGTTCCATGTGCCGGACACTGCTCTCAGATCTGAGAGCACAAAGACAGGCGTGAGACAGGCAAGGTCTTGGCCTCGCCGCGTCTACACAGCTTTGGCTGAGGACGATGCACAAATAAGCTCACCCGTCATTTCAGTTAACAAGAACCTCGAGAATATGAAATAGGGTGAGGTGGTAGATGGGGATGGGGCAGGCACAGGCTTTAGTTTGTGGCCTGAATGGAGGCAGTCTGAGAGTTACAACCGGGGCATGACAAGAGGCAGCCAGCTAGAGAGAGAGACCCAGGACAAAGCCTCTGAGGCCACCAACCATCTGGCTCATCCTTGCCTCACTGCTGGGGCATTTCCTGCTCCACCCACCCCACACCTGTAGTAATAATACCCCAGGTGTTTATCAGCCTGTGGGTGGTAAAAGAATTTCATCCCTTTTAGCTCACCTGTTCCTCCTACCAACAGTATGACACAGGTGAAGCAGGTATTACCTCCGCATTACATTTACAAAAACTGCAGCTAAGCATATTTAGGTGACCTCCTGAAGACACTGCATCATAAGCAGCAACATCTGTACTCCATGTCAATGTAGCGTGGCTTCCGCTTACACCCATGCCAGTGAGACAAACATCCTTATTCTAAGATAGAAGTCCCCTCGCTGTCATACCCAACCTTTATTAAATCATTCTGTCCACGCCAGATGACCCTAACACAGCATCAGCAAATACACAGCACTAGTACATTTACTGTGTCCATGACAGACATCACTAATCCATCCCAGCATTCTAGACTGCCATTACCAAATGATCAAAGTTAGCTCTCCTCAGGAGGAGGACTATTCAGCATCCCAAACCTCCTATCTTGTCTTTCCTGGACCCTCTGCACCTAGCTCAGTACCTGGCAGTGTGTGTTCTGCAAATGCTTTCCCAGTAGGTAGGTAAATGCATGATTAGCTTTGAACCATGGAGTCCTCTCACTGAAGCAACCTCTGCTAGGCAAATGTCCCTTTTAAATATTAGATGTGCATATGCTAGTCTCTATCTGTGTAGACACAATTTGTGAATTTCCTGAAAGCTGGGACACCAACCAAACTACTTAAACCCTATAAGAACTAAGACCAGCAGGTGGCGAGGTGGTTACATTGCTGGACTCCCACAGTTTGAGTCCAGGACCTGGAGGTTTAAAATTCACACCAGGCGCATGTCCATGAGTGCCCAAAAATCCTGAGAGGAAAATGGAGGAGAAGGGATTGCGACATGGCCATGCCCCTGGGCAGGGGTGGGGGGTAGGGGGTAATTTCTCATTTTCCATCTCTCTCTGTCTCTCTGGCAGGCACACGTCTCCTAGAGCAAAATATTCTCTTAAAAAAGAAAAAAAAAATCTTTTAAAAAGAAAAAGAGAAAACTGGTCTAGCCACCGTGGCACATGCTGCTAACTAAGACTTTGCTCCACAAGCTGGGACCACAAGGGAGGCCCAGGTTCAATTCCTGGTCTAACCTAAATGCTGGCCACAGTGGCATAAGCCTGTAATCCCAGTAACTCTAGGAGGCTGAGGCAAGAGAACTGCAAGTGCAAGGTTGGCCTGGTCAGTACAGTTAGTCCTGCCTGGAAAAAACCAGGCAAGATGGTACACACCTCTAGTTGCAGCTGGGAGGCTAAGGCAAGAGCAAAGCCTCCACACAGGGTACCCAGTAAAAGTTCGATGATGGCATAAAGCAATTCATCAATAGAAAATAAAGTGATTTCCTGCTGTCAAATTTATAAGTCCACCAACACCAGCATAACTGTACACTGTACCAACTCAAGTAATTTACCCCAAGACTCCGCAAGTATTTGTGTTTATGAGTTCTGTCCTATATTTCAAGCCTGCTTAACCTGCCACATTAACCTATAATAGGACTAGTAAGACTCCTGTACTATTTTATGGCAAATGTTAAAACAACAGACAGAATCAGCAATAAATGCTACATTTTTATGAATAGCATAAAATTAACCTTGAGACAGAAGGGTATATTTCAAACTGATTGTTTTACTATGTTATAGTTTTACTGGAACGTTTTGACAAAACCAAGTGACAGTGGGTTATTCTCATTTACAAAGCTCCAGTGTTACTTGACATGGAGTCAAATGCACCCACAGAATACGACCAATTAACAGCACTGGCTAATGCACAGATTTAAAGGAGCATAATAAGCTGAAGTGAAGCTGTTACGTGACAATCACCTGAACTGGGCCATGCCCTCATTTATGTTTCATAAATTATTTCTTTGGAATGTTCATCCCCCCCTCAAAAAAAGGTTCATTCCCTTTGTCTACAAATCTCACTGTCAGAAACCAACCCTAGGCTATAATCTACAAGTTGGATAAATAGGTAAAAATTAAAATATTCAAAACAAATTAGTCATAGCAGTGGAAAGTTAGAAACCATCTAAATATTTAAGACTTGAGAAACTGGCACAGCATATAATTGAATGCCAATTAGCCCTTAAAAATATTTGCCAGGGGGCTGGCAGGTGGTGTGGTGGGTAAGGTGCGGGACTCGCTCATGGCAGACACAGTTTGAGTCCTAGATATGCCGGCTTGGTTTCTCATTTTCTGTGTGTGTGTGTGTGTGTGTGTGTGTATGTGTGTGTCTCATGCTCACTGAACAGACAGGTATAAAACATTAATAATAATTATTATTATACATAAAATTAAATAATTGTTGAGAGATTTTTGCTATTGGGCATGTGTGCTCACTGAACAGACAGAGAGAAAATGAGAAATTGCCTCCCAAGGGTATGGCCATGCCACAATTCCTTCTCCTCCATTCTCCTCTCAGGATTTAGGGCACACCCACACAAGCACCCGGCATGAGTTCCAAGCCACTGGGTCCAGGACTTGAACTGTGGTTGGCCATGAGAGAGTCCAATGACATCATCATTATGTCATCTGCTTATCCCTATTAAATAAATAATTTTTTGAGAGGCACTATAGGGTGCATGCACTCACAAGACAGACAGAGAGAGACAGAGAGACAGAAAGTGAGCAATCACCCCCTAGGGGGTATGGCCACACCACAATCACTTCTCCATTTTCCTCTCGGGATCTTGGGCACGCTTGCACACGCGCCAGACACTGGACCTGGGACTTGAACCGCGTCGACTACATGAGAGTCTAGCAACAAAGCCATTATGTCAACTGCTGGTCCCAAATAAATAATTTTTAAAAATATTAGTAAGACCTTATAATGATAAACCAACATGTTTATAATGTAATACCAAATGAAAAGTAGACAGGATATAAAACTGTTAAGTGTGCTCTCGACTAAAAATATTAAACACACATACAAAACAATTGTAAAGGAATCTATGTAAAACAAATTAAGAGCCATCTGAAGAAAAAATTATTGGTCATATTTTTCTTGCCTTTACACTTTTCTGAACTTAGCCTGTTTGTTAAAATAATCATTAAAAAAGTATTCATACCTCAAAAAACCGGAGGTAATGTTACCCTAAGCTATAAAGAATGAAGAAATATGGTTTAAAGGTTAAGGTGAGAAAAAGATGATGCAACTATTTAAAACGCTTGTAGACAATTTGAAAATAGTGATTTTCAAAAACTAAGATTATAGGGCCAGCCCTGTGTCAAGGGAGTCGGATTCCTCATGACCAAGTGCAGTTTGAATCCCAGCCCTGGTGGCTTGAAAAACACCACCTATGCACATGCCCCAAACCAGGAAAGGATGGAAAAAGGGAGAAGGAATTGCAGCATGACCACACCTCCTTGGGAGGTGCTTTCTCCCTCTCCTTTCCCCCTTCCCCCTCCTCTCTTCCCCTCCCTCTCTCCCTGGTGAGCACATGTACCCACTGGCAAATTTTTAAATTATTATTGTCAATTATCTGTGCTTACAAAGATAATTGACAAACAGATCTGAAAACATTATTTGCAGTGCAAAGAACAGATGAAATGTTAATCACAGCAATCTATAGAAAGTTCTCACCAATTAACAAAGGGACAAAAAATCCAATAAGAAAATGGGAAAACTGTGTGAAGAAGCACTTCACAAAAGTGTAAAGCCAACAGTGAAAACATTTTTTAAAAGATACTGGAGGGGACAAGCAAATGACGTAATGGTTACATTGCTGGACTGCCACACGGTCCACCATGATTCATGTCCCAGACCGGTGTCTTAGAACTCTCAACAGGTATGTGTGCACGCATGCCCTAAATCGCGAGAGAATGGAGAAGGGATTGTGGCATGGCCATCCCCTCCGGGGAGGGTGATCTC
The DNA here is from genome assembly GCF_000334495.1 of Tupaia belangeri chinensis. Classification (NCBI taxonomy): domain Eukaryota; kingdom Metazoa; phylum Chordata; class Mammalia; order Scandentia; family Tupaiidae; genus Tupaia; species Tupaia belangeri. The sequence goes on along the minus strand of NW_006159657.1, from coordinate 3,155,477 downwards.
TCGCTTTCTGTCTCTCTGGTGAGCTCAGGCACCCCATAGCAAAAATCCCCCTAAAAAAAAAGATACTGGAATTCACTAGCAATGTGGATATGCAAATTAAATGGACAGAAAGCCATCTCTTTTCACCTCTCAGACTGACAAAACTTAAAACACACTCAAGACCATTATTATCAAGAAAGGAAAGGATCGCCTCACAGGGCTGGTAGAAATGTTTAGAAAAGTATTCGAAGTCATTCCCTTTGACCAGCAAAACAACTCTGGAAACCCATACCAAAGAACTGAGATCTTTGGTACAGAGGAACGATGTCTGTTCCCTGACCGTCCAGTGTAGTAAAAACTGGGAAAAGTCAGTATTCCTTCGCAGGCAAGTGTTTGTATATCTTCGTCATGTGATAGAACAGCCTTTTAAAAAGAATTATTAGAACTGTAACTTGTGAAGGTTTAGATAGGGGAGTGCCAGGAGAGAAAATAAAGATTCAGAACATTATGTATTACTCTATTTTTGTAAAACAATGACAATAAAAGCTACAAATATATATACATATACACATATATACACATATATGTATATGTGTGTGTATATGTATATATGTGTGTGTCTATATGTGTGTGTATGTATACACACATGTTTTTTTATAAAAGAGTAGGTGAGTATGGGAAAAAAATTAAAACAGGATAATTTTTGCTCATTAACATGTTACCCAGAAGGAGGGAGAAGAATGGTATATGCCCCCACCCAATAAAACATACAAAGACCAGATAAAACTGCAAGCTCAGCAACAGTGAAACCTCACAAGGCAGTAGTTTTCAAGATCTTCAGTGTGGAGACTTGAGGATGGCAGACAAGCTTTCAAAAGGATCAAATTAATCTTCTTCCAGAGGAGCCAGAAAATAGCCCATTTTAAGTTGGTTAAACCGTAATTTCTGACAATTCTCCAAAGTTACAAAAGTAAACAAAAGAACTGCCCTCTCGGGTAGGCAGACCTCCATGTCTTCTTGCTCCAGGTGCAAACATGGCTTGGGACCCTCCTGGCAGATGAAGGCTTTGAAAGTCAGGAGCAGGAGCGCGCAGCTCAGGAGGAATCGCTGAAGGACGGAGAAAGGGAATGCTGAAAACCGAGAGCCCCTGAGTGCAGAAGGGGCCACTAAATGAGAAAGGGGACAGAGCAGTGGCAGCAAGTCAATGGCCAGTGGGACCCCCAATTCTCAGTGGAGTCCCTAGCATGAGAGAATAAAAATTTAAACCAAGGGACCAGCAGGTAGCATAATGGTTATGTCGCTGAACTCCTACATAGCGTAGTGGACCATGGTTTGAGTCACAGAACCAGCAGCTTAAAATTTACATCAGGCGTATATGCATGCATGCCCAAAATCCCAAAAGGAGAATGGAGAAGGGATTGCAGTGTGGCCATTCCCCCTGTGGGGGGGTGATTGCTTGCTTTCTATCTTTCTTGTCTGACTTTCCAGGGAGTGCACAAACCCTACAGCAAAACAATCTCTCTTAAGGAAAAAAAAAAAAAAAAAAGCAGGGCCCAGCAGGTGGCATGGTAGTTAAGGGCGCTGGACTCCCACATGGCCAACTGTGGTTCGAGTCCCAGACTTGGCAGCTTGCTTTCTCACTTTCCCTCTCGCTTGCTCACTATATCCCACTCTGGTCAGATTAAAATAAAGATTTTTTTTTTTTAATACGAACCAAAACTTTGTTTTAAAAAACAAAAAAAGTTAAAAATTTAGTTTCCTTTCGTTTTTTAATGCCAGAGGGCACATGCAGGTGTCAGAGAGCTGGAGAAAGAAAGCATCCATTCCCTAGCAAGGCCCTAATCACACCACAATATCTCTTTATTTTCTGAGTTTTTTTGTTTTGTTAAAAATTTAAAATCAACACACACTTGTTCTCATTTCTGGCCACACCTGAGAGCCAGACAGTGACTCTCATGCCCCATATCTGGTCAGTCACTGCATTTCATCAGGCTCAGGCCTACACCTTCTCAATCCTCTGTCTCATCGCCCAGTAGCAACTTCACTCAGGCCTCCATCCCTGAATGGAGCTCATCCCTGTGCAGCCCGCACAGAAGCTATCCTGAAACGCACACCTGACTATGCCAGTATCTCCTCCTTACTTACCCACAGCACCCACTGTGCAGTGGGTACAGGTACATGACGTGACTGTAGGGAGAACAGAGGGGAGCCTCTTTATGCTAATCATTTTACTGTATCAAGAACAGACTCAATCCATCAATCTTTGATAACATCAATCTTACTTATGACAGGACCGCAGTAGACCACCTGCCGTCACCTCTATACTAAATACTATGTCTGACAGCAAAGCACATATTTTCACGCCTCTCTCCACCATCAGGATGATGATGAAGACGATGCCGCTGCTTGCCTGTGTTTCCTAAAGGCCAGGCATGCTCGCAATGGTGACCAAGGTAAACAAAATAAACATTAAATTCACATGAAATGTGCTCAGATCTGTTAAATATCTGGGAGCTTCTCATTTGCTAAAAACAATTTTTTTCTAAAAGGAAACACCACATGGGCCTGCATGTGGTGTGGAGGTTAAGGTGCTGGATCCCACATGGCAGACCGTGGTTTGAGTCCCAGAGCTGGTGGATTGAGAAACACACCAGGCACATCTGAAAAGTGTATGCACCCTATAGCAAAAAAGAAAAAAGAAACAAGACCTCATAGTTAAGGAAGCCAGATTCCACATGGCCAACCACAGGGTTCAAATCCTGACCCTGGGGGACTGAAAAATAAACCCTATGCATGTGCATGTGTGTCCAAAGTCCCAACGAGATGGAGAATGGAAAAGGGGTTGATGTGTGATCACCCCACACACACTGGGGGCGGGGAGTGCTTTCTCCCTCCCTCTCCCTCTCTCTCTGATTCTGTCTCTTGTGATGAGCACACGTGCCCTCTGGCAAATAAATGTAAAAGAAAAAAAGGAAGTCAGTTGATTTGATCAATTCAGTAAAATAGAAGAGTAGCACTATGGATCTATTACAGAGCCTCAAAGTGGAAATAAAGTGCTTGGGGTAGGAGAAACAGAATCTAATCACTGAACTCCAGATTTTTTTTTTTTTTTTTTGCCAAGATGACAAGAATTACAACATTCAGTCAATCCTCAAACCAAGAAAAGGTTGATAAGGAATTTGTGACTCGCTGAGTTACAAGATGGGTTACAAAATGACATGATGGGACCAGTAAGTGGCATGACTGTTAAGGTACTGGATTCCCACATGGTTGACTATGGTTCAAGTCCCAGACCCGGTGGCTTGAAAATCATGCTGAGTGCATGAGTGCATGCCCAAAATTCTGAGAGAAGAGTGGAGGAGAAGGGATTATAGTGTGGCTATCTCCCCTGGGGTATGATTTCTTGCTTTCTCTTTCTCTCTCTCCAGTGAACACAAGCCCCCATGGCAAAAACCTGAAGGAAAAAAAAAAATCACATGATGAACACTCAGACATTGCAAAGAGGAAAAACGCTTGGGAAATTTGGTTTCATAAGTGTCCATGGTTTGGACCCTTGTGATGGCTTTCAGCTGCGTTAAGAATAACATTAGGGAACAGCAAAGGGTAGCTGGTTTTGTTTTTTCACTTCCTGAAAAGCTCAAAATTATTTCTAATTCTGCAACAGGTAAAGAAAAACCACTCACACAAGTCACTCTTGCCTGGCAGGTTTTCAAAAGAAAACAAAACCAAAAAAACTCCCCTCTATTTCTATCTTTTTTATATAGTGCATGCGCTCATTGGAAAGACAGAGAGATAGAGAGGCAGAAACCAAGAAATCACCCCCCGGGGGGATGGCCATGCTGCAATCCCTTCTCCATTCTCCTCTCTGGATCTTGGGCACACACGCACGTGCGCCCGAAGTGAGTTTAAGCTACCAGGTCTGGGACTCGAACCGCAGTCGACTACATGGGAGTCCAGCAACGTAGCCATTATGCCAACTGCTGGCCCCCCCTCTTATTTCCTTTGACAAAGTCATCCAAACCATTCATAAAAATTTATAATTTCTGAATAGTCTGAGACGAATACCCGAAGCCAACTCACTGCCCCCTATAAAGACGCAGAGACCTTGTGTGCAGTGAATGGGTCTACCAGGGGCCAAGACACCGTGCATAGAGTTCTAATGACAAGGACAACTTGCTACCTGCCAGGAAGTGTTCTTAACACTGCACAGGAGCTACGCATGGCAGTCCTGTAAGAGGAATATTAGCAGGACGACCGCCAGTTTACAGATGAGGAAATGGAGGCATGAGAAGGAAACCTGCCCCAAAATCACAAGACTCAACACTGGCAAAACCAGGATTCAAACTCCAAGCCCCAAATCCCACACTCATCCTTCCGTCCCCCAGTGCTCATTACTATTTTCAATTCTGAGGGAGAATTTCAGATCACGTTTGGTAATTCCACACGAGGAGATGGTTCTATGGAACAACAGCATATCTAATTTTAGGAGCCAGATAGTGGCGCGGTGGCAAACGGCAATGCTCCATGAGGCCAATTCCATGGGAGGGCTCTGGGCGCTGTCCAGTGTCCCAGAGCACACTAGGCCTGCACCTGCTGCCCCCCAGGGCTGCTTGAGGTTGGAGACGGATCACGGCATCCAGACCCTGCTTGGAGCATGCACACTCTCTCTCACTCTCTCTGTCTCTCTCATTCGTGGAAGTAAAACTAAATAAACTTTTTTAAAAATAATGTATCTATTTTTGAGGTAACCTGTAGTGGCTGTTGAATTCTTGGGCCATTGTTTCCAGAAGGCAAAATATTCAAAAGATATCTTAAAGCCTCTCCAAAGGCCAGTCGGACCAACAGAACATGGAATAATTTTAATGAACCATGAGAATGAGCCTTTGTTCTCGGGAGGACGAGCTGAAAAACAACGCCAACAGAAAGCTGATGAGAAGCAAGCATGCACAGGGAGCCTGGCGACTGCCTCTAACGAGGTTTCTAAGGACAAGATCTGAAGGAAAAAACAAGTCCTGCCTGTCATTCCCCCAACGTAAATGTTGCTTTACGCTTCATGCAAGGACGCTTCGTCTCACTGTGCCAGTCTCAGGAGATCAAACAACTCTCTCTCACACACACACACTCACACACTTGGGCTTTTTTATTTTAGGAGAATAATACAGTGCATCTCATAGACCCACAAAGCTACTATGGGGGTAGAAATGTGTCTGAAATGTTGGGGAAGCTTCAGTGTCCAGCACGGAGTCTGACACCACCAGTTAGGCACTCAGGAACCACCTGCTGGACAAATGAGCAAGCCAACAAATATTTACTGAGCACTTACTACATGACAGGCACTGAGGACATGAATAAAGCAAAATGGGCTTCATCCAGCTTGAGCACTGGTGAGCAGACCAGGGGACCGATGCACCGCACCCTCACATAATCTGACAGCCTTCTACACCACGACAGCACGGAGCAGGGGTAGCAGTCTGGTCCTTTACAGAAAACATTGGCCAATCCAAGCAACAGAGCAAGAAGAATGGGACCAGATGGTCAGGGTCGTGGGGTGAGGGGGTGGTGTCAGGAATCTGGACGATTTCCCTTAAAAAGTAGTGAAAAGCTAGGAAAGCACAAAGCCCAAGGTGGCAGAAGCAGAGAAGGGAAAAAGCATGCGTGGCTCCCAGGTGCCTTAAGGGTGTGTCTTTCTCCCAACAACAGAGAGGCCAGTGTGGAGGGTGAGCAGTGGTGGTGGTTTCAACAGGAGTGGGAGGCGAGGGAATCTGACTCTGTAGACTCCTCTGGATGCAGGACAAGCCCATGTGGGAGTGTGAGAGCATCTGGAAACTACAGCAGTCATCCCGTGAGAAATGCTGGAGACTTGGACAGGGGACAGCAGAGGGGCTGGAGGGAAGCCAACAGATTTGAGCTCAGTTCTAGGGCTGGACCGCTTGTCTGGGGTGAGGAAGAGAAGTGTCTTGACTCTCTTGTCAGACTTGGCGACACTTATTTAAAAACATGAGTGACTCTCCCTAGAAAGTGACACCTAGAGGTGGCACCACCATCACATAGGAAAGACCACATCATCATCTCCATTCTGTGACAAAGTATAACCTAAAAAGCACACATATTGGGAACCAGCAGTTAGCGTAATGACTATGTCGCTGGACTCCCACGTAGTCGACCGCGGTTCACGTCCCGGACCCGGTGGCTTAAAACTCACGCCGGGCGCGTGTGCATGCGTGCCCAAGATCCCGAGAGGAGAATGGAGGAGAAGGGATTGCGGCGTGACCATCCCCCCTGGGGGGTGATTTCTCGCTTTCTGTCTCTATGTCTCTCTCTGTCTGTCTGGCGAGCGCAGGCACCCTACAGTGAAAATCTCTCCAAAAAAAAAAAAACCACATATTTCTTTTTCTGAGAGAGAGATGTTTGCTACAGGGAACATGTGTTTGCTGGAGAGACAGAGAGACAGAAAGCAAGAAATCACCCTGAGGGGCATGGTCATACCACAGTCCCTTCTCCTCCAATTCTCCTCTCCTCTCAGGATTTTGGACACGCACGTACACATGCCTGGCATGAGGTGGTTTTTTTTTTTTTTTAATTTTTAAAGAATTATTTATTTAATTTTATTTAGTCATTCATTTATTTTAATTAAACCAGAGAGAGGTACAGAGAGAAAGTGAAAAAACAGGCCACCAGGTCTAGGACTCAAACCGTGGTCAGCTACGTGGGAGTGCCTAGTGCCTTAACCACCACGCCACCTGCTGCTCCCTCCCAGCACGAGTTTTAAGTTGCTGGGTCTGGCACTCGAACTGCAGTCGACTACGTGGGAATCCAGTGACATAACCATTAGGCCATCTGCTGGTCCCTAGTCAAACATATTTCAAAAATAAGACCACAACTCTGATATTGAGAAGGAATCCCCTAGGCAGAAAAAGAATTTTTTAAAAAGCCAACCTCAAAGCCAATTTAATCATAAATATGAGCTTATCGAGAAAGTACACTATGGAGCCCAAGAAACGAGGCTCCAACTCCAGGCTCTCTGGAGACTTCTGAGCTGTCCGACCTGAGCTGTGCCATCCACCTCTCCAAGGCTCCATTTTCCCATCAGTAAAGAAAGAATACCACATTCCTCCTCCTGAGGTTTCCCTGAAGATTAAGCCTTAACCTATTGATAAATATAGCATAGCAAAAGCAGTAACAAATGATAACTATTTTTTATTTTATTTGTTATTACATTTTTTTTCTAAATTTGCTGTAGGGCATATGCACTCATCAGAGAGAGACAGAGACACAGAGAGAGGGGGAGAAAAAGTGAGAAAGCAAGCCTGGTCTGGGACTCAAACCATGGTTGGCCATGTGGGAGTCCAGCACCTTAATCACCATGCAACCTACCAGCCCCACAGTATTTTTTTTTTTGGAGAGGTTTTCGCTATAGGGTGCGTGCGCTCGCCAGAGAGAGAGAGAGAGAGAGAGACATAGAGACAGAAAGCGAGAAATCACCCCCAGGGGGGATGGCCACGCCACAATCCCTTCTCCTCCATTCTCCACTCGGGATCTTAGGCACGTATGCACACGCGCCCAGCATGAGTTCTAAGCCACCGGGTCCGGGACGCAAACCGCGGTCGACTACGTGGGAGTCCAGCGACATAGCCATTACACTAACTGCTGGTTCCCACAGTAACTATTTTTTAATGTTTGTTTACATAAGAGGAACCAATTGATTGATTTTTCTTTTTCACAGACCACAGATTAGTTTATTTTTAACACCCATCATGCCATGAATTCACTGGGAATAGGTTCCAGTAGCTCGGGCTCCTTTCCATTGGTTCTCACAAAGGGTGCCTCTCTGGGTGGAGCAGGCTGGCACTTTAGTTGAACCCAGGTACTTTTCTCTTTGGCTTCTTTCTTTTTCTGGTCATTTTCCTTCACACGTTTTAGGAAGCTATCTCTGCTCTTAGAATGCTTCATATGCTCAATACGCACATTGATTCTCTTGGCAAGTCTCTTGCCCTTCACTCGTTTGTTCACAACAATGCCAACAGCATGCTGGGTAACATTGTAGACTTCCAGTTT
>NW_006159657.1:3140794-3147293 GCF_000334495.1 Tupaia belangeri chinensis | reverse complement strand
TTCCCTTTGTATTCGACATTTTGGTTAATTACTAGAAGGCGGTTCCGGCCAAAAAGGCCCAATTGATTGATTTTTGAGGAAGTCTGACCCTGTCGGGATTCTCTACTATCCCCACTCCCAACTCAGCCACCCAGCGAGCCAGCCAGGACCACAGGGGTGCAACATTCCCTGTAGTCCACTTAGACTGGGATAGGAATTGAACCTGGGACTTTCATTTAGCCTCAGCCTCTAAACAGCAATATGCTAGCAGTGCACACCACTGTGGTTAAGCCAATAACCACTATTATTTTTTTAAAATAGTTATTTAATTTACTTTATTGTTATTATTACTTTTTTTTTAAACCTTTGCTAAAGGGCATCTGTGCTCACCAAAAAGAGACAGTGAAGGAAAGTGAGATAACCAGGTGCCAGGTGCAGTCTAATGATCTAATGATATAAACATACTGAGAATTAGTGCATGGCAAACACAAAAAGGTTGTTAAAGAAAAAAAAAAATGAGAAGTAGCTCTCTGCTCTCAAAACCTTATGGTAGCAAAGATACTTAAACGCTTGACTACAGTTCAACAGAATACACAGGCTCGTAGGATGACAAATCTTTACCAAACACCTTCTAGATGCTTCTCCCTCTAGGCACTGGAGAGATACATCAGTCAACAACACAGCAAAATGCCCCTGCCTGCGCAGAGCTGAGCTGACAGTGAAGAGACAGATCACAGACACAATGGAAATGGCCTGCTGGGCAGAGATAAATGTAAGGGAGAAAAGAGCAAAGACGGGAGGTGGGAGGGAGGGAGAGGGTCATTTAAATCAGTTCCAAATAACCCTCACGCTCTATTAAGTGCAGCTCTGCACACTTTCACATGGCTGTTAAGGTTGCACAGAACTAGGGTCTGGACAACCGACAAGAGAATGACTGGCGGGTGGGCTGCGCTGGGAGGGTGGAGGCAAGCAGTTTCCAGGAAGAAATGAATGCTGAGCAAGTAAGTTCCCTTCCCTTTCCTTCCCATCTGGAATGTTCCTCCCACCTCTCATGGGCTGCAGAGCATATGAATCAGCTCGGACTGACTTCAAGCATTTCCAGCAAACACTGGACACCTGTGTCAAGGCCCTTTGTCAAAATGTATGCATCTCTTCAAGTCAATGTCATGAGCATCTGCAACTGTGTCCTCCTTTCCTGGGTTGTGAACATCAATGCCAATTTTCAAGGACTTTTTTTCTTTAAAGTTTATTTTCTTTCTTTCTTTCATAAGAGAGACAGTGACAGGGAACGTGAGAGACATACTCTCAGTAGGGTCTCATCACTCCATGATTCTTCCCCTCTGGAAGGCCTCAGAAGCTGCGTCAGGATCATGGAAACAGCCAGCATGTTCAGGTCAAACTGGGATCCAAACCCAGGCCTCTCATGTGGCTCCAATATTGCACAGTGGCGCCCTACTACCTGCACCGCTGCACGTGGGCCTTTAACACTTTTTCTTTTTTTTTTTTGAGAGGCTTTTTGCTATAGGGCGCATGCACTCGCCAGAAAGACAAAGAGAGACAGAGACAGAAAGCGAGAAATCACCCCCAGAGGGGATGGCCACACCACAATCCCTTTTCCTTCATTCTCCTCTTGGGATCTTGGGCACGCACGCACACACTCAGCATAAGTTTAAGCCACCAGGTCTGGGACTCAAACCGAGGTCGAATACATGGGAGTCCAGAGTCATAACCATCTGCTGGTCTCAGCAGTTATTTCTTTTATCATAAAAGAACACATAAGGGCCACCAGGTGGCATAGTGATTAGGGTGCTGTCCCACCACAGTTTGAATCCCAGACCTGATGACTTGAAAAATCACACCAAGTATGTGTGTGTGCATGCCCAAAATCCCAGGAGGAGAATGGAGAAGGGATTGCAGTTTGGCCATCCTCCTGGTGGGTAATTTCTCTTTTTTAGATGTTTATTTATTTATTTGTATTTCATTTTATTTACTCATTCATTTAATTTCATTTAACCAGAAAAAGACAGACACACAGAGTGAAGGAAGGTGAGAAAGCAAACCACCAGGTCCAGGACTCAAACCATGGTCAGCCATGTGGGAGTGTCCAGTGCCTTAACCACCACACCACCTGCTGCCCACCTCCCCGCCCCCCCCGTGGGTAATTTCTTACTTTCCCTCTCACTATCTCTCTCTCCAGTGAGCACACATACCCTGTGACAAAGACTTACAAGAAAAAAAAAGAACACGTAATCACAGTAAAAAATATGAAAAAAAAAATCAGAAAGCACAAAGATTCCCAATATTCTTACAATACTACCACCCGTCCATATGTTGACATGCATTTTGGCAGAGTAGTTGCTTAACACAATAGAGGCCACTCTACACCCTTGTAATTTCTTATCCTGGGTTTTTTATTTTTATTACATATGATTTTTAAATTTCTACATATGTATCTTTTCTGCCTAAAACAAATTACACATGATCATACTTTTCAATGGCTATATGACATTCCGTGCCATTGATGTACTCTACTTATTAACCATTTTCATATTATTGGGTATTTACGTTTCCAGGTTTTCATAATTACAGATTACCCTAAAAATAGCTAAATACAGAAAGGTATTTCAAGTAGTCCCCTCAGAATAGAGTCCTCGAAGGAGAGTTACTAGAAACGGGCGATGTCTCAGACAAGCAGTCACTGCACAGTGGCCTGCGGCGACTTCCTGGCCGCAGAGGCAGAACACAGTAGCCGGCCCTCTCACCGCGGTTTGGTCTTGATGACAAATGGCTGTAGAAGAGGCATAGTTACCTGCTGTCGGAATCGGAGGCAATCTCCTTTCTCCCTCCGAAGCGGATCTGGCACTGCACAGAAAAAGAAGCCGCTGAGATCAGCTGTTCGGACGGGACATGCAAAACTATAGAACAGGCCACACAGACTGTCAGGGTCAGCAGGGAACGTGGAGCCGGAAACTCCACGCGCCGAGTGAACGTGTCAGAATAAGACTCAGAAAGGCGGACACACAGCCTGCAAGCTGCCACTCAAGGCAGCCCTTGTGTCCCACAGGTATAGAAGTGCACCTGTGGGAAAACGATGCTGACAGGAAAACAAAAGCTCGCAGCCGTGTGCAGGTAGCTGGGAGTCCTCCTGCGCTAGCAGCTGATCGTCTGTAACAGCACTCTTCACAGGTGACAATGAAAACCTGCACGGATCGGTGATGATGGTTCCCTAACTAGAGCCCCAGAGTTGTCACAACTGGCCTTAAAATCATTACAGCGCAAATCAAGCAAGTCATTCAGTGTGCTGAACAACCCTGTACTGAGGGTGGGTAAAACTGTTTTTCCTAGTTGTGATAAAATACAAATAATGCAAATTTTACCATTTTAATCAATTTTAAATGTAAAATTCAATTCACAGTGTTGGGTAACCATCACCACTATCCACTTTTCTCTTCTTTTTTTTTTTTTTTTGGAGAGATTTTCACTGTAGGGCGCGTGCGCTCGCCAGACAGACAAAGAGAGACATAGAGACAGAAAGCGAGAAATCACCCCCCAGGGGGGATGGTCACGCCGCAATCCCTTCTCCTCCATTCTCCTCTCGGGATCTTGGGCATGCACGCACACGCGCCCGGCGTGAGTTTTTTAAGCCACCGGGTCCGGGACACGAACCGCAGTCGACTACGTGGGAGTCCAGCGACATAGCCATTACGCTAACTGCTGGTTCCCTCCACTATTCTCTTCTAAAGGCAGAGAATTTCTGCTATAGGTAGCAGACTTTCAAGATTCCTAAACTAGTTATTAAAATAAATAAATAAATAAATAAATAAATAAATAGGGGCCAGCCAGCAGGTGGCATGGAGGGTAAGGCGCTGGATTCCCACATGGCTGACCGCAGTTTGAATCTCCTGGATCTGGCGGCTTGAAAATCATACCAGGCACATGTGTGTACATGCCCAAAATCCCAGGAGGAGAATGGGAGAGAAGGGATTGCAATGTGGCCATCCTACCGGAGGGTGATTTCTCACTTTCCCTCTCACTAGCTCCTTCTCTCTCCAGCGAGTACACATGCCCTATGAAAAAAAAATAAATAGATACATCTATATAAATTAACTGATACCTGTGTCAAAATTCATTAAACTGTAGATGTAAAATAATTTATTTGGGGGTCAGCAGGGCAGATTGGTTAAGGTGCTGGATTCCCACATGGCCGACCACTGTTCCGGCCCCAGAACTGGTGGCTTAAAACTCACACTGGGCATGTGTACATGTGTGCCCAAAACCCCAGGAGGAGAATGGAGGAGAAGGGATTGTGATGTGGCATCCCCCACACACACAGGGTGATTTCTCACTTTCTCTCTCTCTCTCTCTCTCTCTCTCTCTCTCTCTGTGTGTCTCCAATGAGACCACATATCCTATAGCAAAAATCTCTCAAAAAAAAAGTAAAAATCATTTTATGTAAATTACACATCAATAAAGTTTGATTTTTAAAGATGTTTACAATACTTTAATTCCTGCCCCCATAATAACAATAATAATAGCAGTAGCTCCAATTTACTTCTATTTTTTTAAAGATTTATTTATTTGTCCATTTATTTTAATTTGACCAGAGAGAGAAAGAGAAAGTGAGAAAGCAAGCCACCAGGTCTGGGACTGGAACCATGGTCGGTCTTACGGGAGTGTCCAGCGCCTTAACCACCACACCACCTGCTGGTCCCCAATTTACTTCTGTTTAACTGCTACATTTAAAGTGTTCCAACCTGCCTCCTCATATTCTTGTTATATTTTCCATTTCTGGAGCAAAGACAAAGAAACTAACAGTGTGAGCTCCAGGCTGACTATGGACCTGGTGCCAGGGGGAGGTCTTCTACCTATGTTAACACATGTGGTAACCTCTGCAGTCCTATGGAGGTAAGAGACCCAAATACAAAGGAGTTGGGTGATGTTCAGAGAAGGCAGATGAGGTGCCCAGCACACTCAGGTGTGACCTCTGCTCCCCTGAGCCCAAAACCTGTGTCCTTTCCACCATATTAGGATGCCTCAAGGCTCAGGTAGATGCCAGATTTCCATTACTTCAACACATAAAACACATGGCTATTAAAATATTCCATACCTCCCTATATGATAATCACATACGTATAACTGTTAATAACCCCTTCCAAAAGTGAGCTCCTAGGATTCCCAGGCTGGGATCTAGTTTTGTCACTTACTATGACACCTCGAGCAGGTTAACGGATCTCTCTGATCTTCTATTTCTTCATCTGTAAAATGGAAGTAACTGCAGAAACGATCTACCAGGGTAGCAGGACAGATTACGTGTAAAGCACTCAGCAGAGAGCCTGGACAGGTGGACGTGTGGTAAGCGAGAGCTAACAGCAGCATGTGCTCAGCACATGCAGGAAGCAAATAGATTGCAGCCTCATGTCTCAGCTGCCTTGCAAGCCCAGCCAGAGCTGGGCATCAGAATCACAGGAGAACCTACCTGAAGGAAGCTCACAGGTGCAGTCAGCAGCAGAGGCTCCTGGGCATGGCTTTGCTCCTCTCTGTCTTGTTCCTATGCTCGTAGGGTCTCATTTCCAAACCACCACCCCTGCACCCTTAAGAGTGGCCCTAACACACAACAGCTTGGAAGTGAGGCACTGAAACCCACATCAATGCCTTTTCAAAGGGACATCATGAAGACTGAGTTCCTCCAGAAGGATTTGGGAGCTGAAAACACAGCAACCCCTCCAGACCTACGCTGCTCTATCACTTTCTGGGGAACACCACTGACTTCACTACTCCCAGATATAATGTAGGAGTAAGTCTGTGTTCAGAGAGGGGCAGAAATGGCTTCTACATTAATTATTTCCCACTATTACTCAACCCCAGCATCAAACAAGTGCTTTCCTCTTACCTGTTTTACTGCATCCAGCAGTCGCTCCAGCAGAAATTGTCTTTTGTCACTGTTCTGTGATCCTAAAATGCAATGAGGCTTCATTAGTTCTGCCTGATATTAGCTTTCTACAAAGACTTTCTCACATTATAATTCATGGCTGGCCCCAACTAGGATCAGTCTTTTGCTATTGATCTTTAACAAAATCAATGCAGGACTAAATACCAATAACCTACATCATTACAATGGAGTTTGACCTTTTGCCCGTTACTGGATCATAAGAAAACAGCCAAATGCATTTCCCCCAAACTTGAAGAACACGTCCAGCATGGCTGACGGGTTTCTCTCCTTGCCACTGTGACAATGTAGGATGTTTAGCTGTATCCCTGGGCTCTACCCCCTAGATGCCATCAGCACATGCCTACCTAAACAAAATAAAAGGTCTCAAGATTTTTTGTTTATTGTCCAAGAGCATATGTACCCTAGAGGTTGGGGGGAGAGGAACAGAGGACCCCCAATAGGGTATGGTCACATCATAATCCCTTCTCCTCCATTTCTCCACCTATTGGGATGTGGGGCATGTATATATATATACATACACACACACACACACACACACACACACACACACACACACACACACACACATCT
>NW_006159657.1:3114713-3138535 GCF_000334495.1 Tupaia belangeri chinensis | reverse complement strand
CACGCCGCAATCCCTTCTCCTCCATTCTCCTCTCGGGATCTTGGGCATGCACGCACACGCGCCCGGCGTGAGTTTTTTAAGCCACCGGGTCCGGGACACGAACCGCAGTCGACTACGTGGGAGTCCAGCGACATAGCCATTACGCTAACTGCTGGTTCCCTCCACTATTCTCTTCTAAAGGCAGAGAATTTCTGCTATAGGTAGCAGACTTTCAAGATTCCTAAACTAGTTATTAAAATAAATAAATAAATAAATAAATAAATAAATAAATAGGGGCCAGCCAGCAGGTGGCATGGAGGGTAAGGCGCTGGATTCCCACATGGCTGACCGCAGTTTGAATCTCCTGGATCTGGCGGCTTGAAAATCATACCAGGCACATGTGTGTACATGCCCAAAATCCCAGGAGGAGAATGGGAGAGAAGGGATTGCAATGTGGCCATCCTACCGGAGGGTGATTTCTCACTTTCCCTCTCACTAGCTCCTTCTCTCTCCAGCGAGTACACATGCCCTATGAAAAAAAAATAAATAGATACATCTATATAAATTAACTGATACCTGTGTCAAAATTCATTAAACTGTAGATGTAAAATAATTTATTTGGGGGTCAGCAGGGCAGATTGGTTAAGGTGCTGGATTCCCACATGGCCGACCACTGTTCCGGCCCCAGAACTGGTGGCTTAAAACTCACACTGGGCATGTGTACATGTGTGCCCAAAACCCCAGGAGGAGAATGGAGGAGAAGGGATTGTGATGTGGCATCCCCCACACACACAGGGTGATTTCTCACTTTCTCTCTCTCTCTCTCTCTCTCTCTCTCTCTCTCTGTGTGTGTCTCCAATGAGACCACATATCCTATAGCAAAAATCTCTCAAAAAAAAAGTAAAAATCATTTTATGTAAATTACACATCAATAAAGTTTGATTTTTAAAGATGTTTACAATACTTTAATTCCTGCCCCCATAATAACAATAATAATAGCAGTAGCTCCAATTTACTTCTATTTTTTTAAAGATTTATTTATTTGTCCATTTATTTTAATTTGACCAGAGAGAGAAAGAGAAAGTGAGAAAGCAAGCCACCAGGTCTGGGACTGGAACCATGGTCGGTCTTACGGGAGTGTCCAGCGCCTTAACCACCACACCACCTGCTGGTCCCCAATTTACTTCTGTTTAACTGCTACATTTAAAGTGTTCCAACCTGCCTCCTCATATTCTTGTTATATTTTCCATTTCTGGAGCAAAGACAAAGAAACTAACAGTGTGAGCTCCAGGCTGACTATGGACCTGGTGCCAGGGGGAGGTCTTCTACCTATGTTAACACATGTGGTAACCTCTGCAGTCCTATGGAGGTAAGAGACCCAAATACAAAGGAGTTGGGTGATGTTCAGAGAAGGCAGATGAGGTGCCCAGCACACTCAGGTGTGACCTCTGCTCCCCTGAGCCCAAAACCTGTGTCCTTTCCACCATATTAGGATGCCTCAAGGCTCAGGTAGATGCCAGATTTCCATTACTTCAACACATAAAACACATGGCTATTAAAATATTCCATACCTCCCTATATGATAATCACATACGTATAACTGTTAATAACCCCTTCCAAAAGTGAGCTCCTAGGATTCCCAGGCTGGGATCTAGTTTTGTCACTTACTATGACACCTCGAGCAGGTTAACGGATCTCTCTGATCTTCTATTTCTTCATCTGTAAAATGGAAGTAACTGCAGAAACGATCTACCAGGGTAGCAGGACAGATTACGTGTAAAGCACTCAGCAGAGAGCCTGGACAGGTGGACGTGTGGTAAGCGAGAGCTAACAGCAGCATGTGCTCAGCACATGCAGGAAGCAAATAGATTGCAGCCTCATGTCTCAGCTGCCTTGCAAGCCCAGCCAGAGCTGGGCATCAGAATCACAGGAGAACCTACCTGAAGGAAGCTCACAGGTGCAGTCAGCAGCAGAGGCTCCTGGGCATGGCTTTGCTCCTCTCTGTCTTGTTCCTATGCTCGTGGGGTCTCATTTCCAAACCACCACCCCTGCACCCTTAAGAGTGGCCCTAACACACAACAGCTTGGAAGTGAGGCACTGAAACCCACATCAATGCCTTTTCAAAGGGACATCATGAAGACTGAGTTCCTCCAGAAGGATTTGGGAGCTGAAAACACAGCAACCCCTCCAGACCTACGCTGCTCTATCACTTTCTGGGGAACACCACTGACTTCACTACTCCCAGATATAATGTAGGAGTAAGTCTGTGTTCAGAGAGGGGCAGAAATGGCTTCTACATTAATTATTTCCCACTATTACTCAACCCCAGCATCAAACAAGTGCTTTCCTCTTACCTGTTTTACTGCATCCAGCAGTCGCTCCAGCAGAAATTGTCTTTTGTCACTGTTCTGTGATCCTAAAATGCAATGAGGCTTCATTAGTTCTGCCTGATATTAGCTTTCTACAAAGACTTTCTCACATTATAATTCATGGCTGGCCCCAACTAGGATCAGTCTTTTGCTATTGATCTTTAACAAAATCAATGCAGGACTAAATACCAATAACCTACATCATTACAATGGAGTTTGACCTTTTGCCCGTTACTGGATCATAAGAAAACAGCCAAATGCATTTCCCCCAAACTTGAAGAACACGTCCAGCATGGCTGACGGGTTTCTCTCCTTGCCACTGTGACAATGTAGGATGTTTAGCTGTATCCCTGGGCTCTACCCCCTAGATGCCATCAGCACATGCCTACCTAAACAAAATAAAAGGTCTCAAGATTTTTTGTTTATTGTCCAAGAGCATATGTACCCTAGAGGTTGGGGGGAGAGGAACAGAGGACCCCCAATAGGGTATGGTCACATCATAATCCCTTCTCCTCCATTTCTCCACCTATTGGGATGTGGGGCATGTATATATATATACATACACACACACACACACACACACACACACACACACACACACACACATCTATTGTACATGTGTGTTTTAAGAATGATTTAATTTTATTTATCATTATTATTATGTTTTAATTTGCCACAGGGCATGTAAGCTCACCAGAGAGTGACAGAGAGAAAGCAGGAGAAAGAGTAAAGTGAGAAAGTGAGCTGCCAGGTCTGGGACCTGAACCATGGTTGGCCATGTGAGTCTCTAGAGCCTTAACCACCATGCCACCTGCCGGCTCCTGATCATTGTGTTTTTCAAACCACCAGGGCCAGGATTTGAATAGTGGCCGACCATGTGGGATCCAGTTCCCTTAGCCACTGACTACAAGGCCTGCCTTATTTTCAGAAATTGCCAAATGATTCCTGAGGAGAAAAATTGTCCCCAGCTGACAAGCAGCAGTCTGAAATAAAATATAAGATTTGTACAAGTTGAGTATCCCCTTATCTAAAATGCTTAGGGCCAGAAGTGTTTCATATTTTACATTTGTTTTTCAGATTTTGGAATATCTGCATATACATAATAAGATATCTTAGGGATAGGACCCAAGTTTAAACACAAAATTTATTTATGTTTTAGACACACCTTACACACACAGTCTGAAGGTGACTTTATAGAATATTTTTAATAATTTTGTGCAGGAAAAAAATTTAAGTCCACTGGACCATCAGAAAGCAAAGTGAAAATGGCCACTGTGGCTTACACTGGTGCTCAGAAAGTTTCAGATTTTGGAACATTTCAGATTTCAAATTTTCAGATTAGAGAGGCTCCAACATACAGCATGACAGGCATTGCTCACTGGCTGCTCTCACCATCACCTCCAACGTCTTTTCCCATACCACCTTCAGCAATACAAGATAGAAAATCCAATTACTCCTCTCTCACAAACTAAAACTGATCTTAAGAAGTATAGCTGGGTCAACTGGTAGCATGGTGGCTAAGGTGGCTGGATATTACCTGGCCAACTACACAGTTTGAATGTCAGACTTAGTCGCTTGAAAATCACACCAGGTACCTGTGCATGCATGTCCAAAAATCCCAAGAGGAGGGAGAAATGGAAGAGAAAGGATTGCAGTGTGATCATCCCCCACAGAGGGTGCTTTCTCATTTTTTTCTCTCTCTCCAGTAAGCACACGTGCCCTCTGGCTAATTAAAAGTAGTATAGCCAATGTTGGCTGTGCAGTTTAAGTCCCAGACCCAGACCCTGGGGCTGGAAAAACACACTGGGCACATGTGCATGCATGCCCAAAATCCCCAAAGGAGTAATGGGGAAGGGATTGCAGGATGTCCATCCCTTGCGGGGGTGGATGTCTCACTTTCCTGCTTTCTCTGTCTCTCTCTGGCAAGTGCACATACCCTTTGGCAAAATTTCAAAAAGAAAGAAAAAAGGGTGACCAATGAAAAGTAAACAGAGGTTCACTGGGAGTTATACCTTTCTAATAAAAAGAGATGTGAAGGGCATCACTCAACCTTCATGCCTTAATCATAAACACACTGGGTGGAGACAATGCAGCATCTTGCTACCAGGAAGCTATGTTACTGAAGGAAGGGGCTAAAGAATCACAAAGACACCAGCCCCAGTATCACCAAACTGTTACGCCAATCCTAGAAACAACCTAACTCTCACACAACAAATAATCCCATGTGTTCAAACCACTATACAGCAGGCTATTACTTGCAGCAAAAAGCATTCCCACCTGACCAATGTGATATACTCTGAATTCCCATTTAAGGTTGGTGGGGGACAGACAGTGGCACAGCAATAAATGCAACAGGACCAACACAGGCAAGTCCGTGGTCTGCATTGTGGGGCCTCCTTGCGTGTGCCAGACGTGTGCACATGGGAGATTCAGGCTATCTGAGGCTGGGGAGGTGCCACAGGTGAGGGTCCTGTTGGAGTTGTGCACTCTTTCTCTCTCTCTCTCTGTATCTCTCAGAAAAAATAAATAAACAAAACTTTTTTTTAAAGGGCGAGCAGGAGTTGTTGTGGTTAAAGCACCAAGTCCCATGTGGCCAACTCTGTGGGTTCATATCCCAGACCTAGTGGCCTGAAAAACACACCAGACACCTATATGTGCATGCTCAAAATCCCAGGAGAAGAATGGAGGAGGAGAGACAGAAGTATGACCATCCCCATTATGGGGTGATTTCTTACTTTCTCTCTCTCTTTCTCTCTCTCTGGTGAGTGCACACATCTTATGACAAAAAAAAAATCAATAATTAATTAATTTTATTATTTTTTTAGAGAGATTTTTGCTATAGGGCACATGCACTCATGGGAGAGACAGAATGAGATGATGAGACAAGAGAGACAGAAAGCAAGAATTCATCCTCCCAGGGGAATGGCCACACCACAATCCCTTCTCCTCCACTCTCTTCTTGGGATTTTGGGCACACATGCACATGCACCCGGCGTGGGTTTCAAACTGCTGGATCAAAGACTCCAACCACAGTCGACTACATGGAACTCCAGCAACGTAATCATTATGCTATATGCTGGTCTTGATTAATTTTAAAAAGGTCTGGGACAAGGGCTTTTCAAAACACCATGCCGATAGTAGGCAGAACTAGTGACACTCCACAAAGGCCCACTGACGCCAGTCAGATACACAGCTGTGGTTTACGATGCACCAGACACAGAGCACAGTCATTTCCAAAGGTACTCAAATTCGAAGTTACAAAAGCAGATGCTCCACATCACGGGCACCAAGTCCCCCTCCAGCCTCTCTCTTAAGCAAATCCATGTGAACTGCCACAAAGAGGTGCAGCAGACATTGCCTCTGGGCAGTCAGTAATTCCTCCAAGTCAAACAAGCTAGCTGGATGAAAACTGCCACGTGTGTTAGGCATCTCCTGCATGCAGGCACCAGGCTGAGCACTCTGCATGCATCCTCTCCCTTAACCTCCACAAGCACCACACTCAGGATCCCATACCATGGATGGGGATCGGAAGCTCAAAGAAGTCAAGTAACTGTATGCATTGATCCAGTAGGAATTTACTTAACCTCTACTGGCTTTCAAAGTGCTGGGGCCACGACAGTTTACACGGTATAAAAGGGCCACTTTCTCATGGAGCTAAAATACTACTAGGAAGAAACAAATAGTGTTTAAGAAAACTAATCTACGAGATATTTGAGTCATACTGAAAAAAACAAAGATCACCAGAATGATAAGACAGGGAGGGAGCAAGAGGGCTGCTTGTGCCATGGTATCCAGGGAGGACTTCTTTGCACAGTGACATTTGGACTGAGTCCTTTTTGAAGAGAAAGGAGCCATAGTAAGGTATGGAAGGCCAGCGTTCCACGTGGAGCACACAGCAAGGGAGAGGCTCAGAGGCAGCTTGGTCTCTTGGTCTTCTAGGACTAGAAGGAAGTCTGCTGTGACTTGAGCAAAGAGCAAAAAAGGGGAAGGAAAGACCAGACAGGCAGGAGGGCCAGGCACACAGGGGCTGTGGACCATGACGTGGAGGTTAGATTCTGTTCTAATTTGAATAGTCATTGGTGGATGTGTGAGCCCGACTCAATGTGGTACCCCTCTAAAGCCCTATTAGGACCACAACACCAAGGCTCCTGGCTTACTCCAGGCCCAGTGGTAAGAGCAGTCGGCAGACAACTCCAGACTCACAGTGAAACAATTGCCTCCTCAAAGGTTACCTTTCTTATTTTTTCTGGGAGAAGCTTTGATAAAGCATAGCTTACACACTGTACCCATCAGACATGAGGCCATCTAGAAGTATCAGTCAGGATGGTTACAAACTCTGTCTGCCCAAAGCCTCCCTCCACCTCCCTTGACTCCTGGGCCTATCTGTAAACTTGCTCTCTGTTTAGGACAAGGTTTGGTCTCTGTTCTTCCCTCCCTAACAACAGAATAGAGAAGTCAGGCTTTCTTCTTTTTTCTAAGTACTGAGCCCAACAGCTCGACTTGCCCTTGGGCAATGCCATCTAGAAACTTGACAGGGTTCCCCCACCTGAAATGCCTTGCTGTGTTCTCCTCATAAAAGTAATACATGTGGGGCCAGCAGGTGGTGTGGCAGTTAAGGCACTGGACTCCTACATCGCCAATCACGTTCAAGTCCGGGTCCTGGCTACTTGCTTTCTCTCTCTTTCTGGTGAGAGCGTGTGCCCTACAAAAAAATTAAAATAATAATAACAAATAAAATAATGCTTTTTTTTTAGAGGTTTTTGCTATAGGGTGTGTGTGCTCACCAGAGAGACAGAAAGTGAAATATCACCCCCCAGGGGGGATGGCCATGCCACAATCCCTTCTCCTTCATTCTCCTCTCAGGATCTTGGGCACGCACGCACACGCACCCGGCATGAGTTTAAGCCACCGAGTCTGGGACTTGAACCACGGTCGACTACATAGGAGTCCAGCGACATAGCCATTACACCAACTACTGGTCCCTAAAATAATTCTTAAAAGAGTAATATATGTAAAAAAATATACTAACAAGTCACAATAAAAAAAAAAACAAAGAAAAATTTAAATCTCCATCATCTCACTACTCATAATTTTTAATGTACTGCTTCTCAAATTTTAATAAGTACACTGATCTCCTGGAGTCTTTTTATTTTTTTTTTTTAAGAGATTTTCACTATAGGGCACGTGCGCTCGCCAGACAGACAGAGAAAGACATAGAGACAGAAAGCGAGAAATCACCCCCCAGGGGGGATGGTCACGCCGCAATCCCTTCTCCTCCATTCTCCTCTCGGGATCTTGGGCACGCACGCACACGCACCCGGCATGAGTTTTAAGCCACCGGGTCCGGGACGCAAACCGCAGTTGACTACGTGGGAGTCCAGCGACATAGCCATTACGCTAACTGCTGGTTCTCCTGGGGTCTTGTTAAAGGACAGGTTCTGTTTTAGAAGGCTGAAGGCGGGGCCTGAGATCTGATATTCTCACAAGCTCCCCGGTAATGCTAATGCTGCTGGTTCCTAGTCCACACTGGGATGGCAAAGATTTAGCACCTACCCTTTCTCTCTCTTTTTTTTTTTATTATTTTTTATTTTATTTTATTCATTCATTCATTTATTTTTTAATTTGACCAGAGGAAGACAGAGAGAGAGAGAGAAAGAGAGAAAGCAAGTCACCATGAACCATGGTCAGCCATGTGGGAGTGTCCAGCACCTTAACCACCACGCCACCTGCTGGTCACGCCTTTCTTTTTTTTTTTTTTCCCCTCTATTCTCCTCTCGGGATCTTGGGCACGCAGGCACACATGCCCACGCGCCTGGCATGAGTTTTAAGCCACTGGATCCAGGATGCGAACCACGGTTGACTACATGGAAGTCCAGTGACATAGCCATTACGCTAACTGCTGGTCCCGCACCTATCCTTTCTGATATGCACAGTGATTCTAGATATTTTCTAGAGTATCTTGCTCCACCACTAGTTCTAGATGAGATGTCAGCAGCCTCCTCTGACTTAACCTTGCAAAGCCTCTTTTCATGATGAGAGAAAAGGTCTGTGATCTACATAGAAACAGCCAGAGATGGTGCAGGGCTCAGCTCAGAGGCTCACGCTCCCTGACTGCGATCTCTCTCTACAGGTAAGAAGCGTTCGAGTGAGACAATCTGGACCTCAGAAGAAGCACCTTTGGCCACCTGACCACTGAACTGGGCTGAAGAGAAGGAAATCTCTAGGATGCCAGGAGCTCAGGATCACGTATCAACCTCAGGAAATGTTCAAAGAGACCCCAGGCCAGGAGTGGTGGAAGGAGCACTCTGAGTGAGAAGTCACAAGGCTTTCAATCCCATCCTGGCTGGCAGCTTGCTAGGCATGTGACAAGGACAGTCACTTCCTTTCTCTGGGCACTAATGTCTGCATGAGATCACACCCTCCTAGTTCTGCAGTCTGGGAACACGGGGACTCTAGAAACAGGCAGGCAGAGCAATCAATGCAATCAGTCTCTTAGCTTCTCCCAATGACAAAGCAGGGGATATAGCTACCCCTCACCAAGGCCCGGAAGAATCCTCTAGCTTCAAATGATGCAACCACCCAAGAGGAGCAGGGAGCCAATACTCCAACCATGAGCTAAGTGGTTAAACATCTGACTTATTTAACATTTGACAAGATGGGAAAAGTGGTTCCCTTCTACAGAGGATGGAGGCTCAAAGAAGTAAATATCTTTAGCCAAGGTTAGACCCATGGAAGAGGGATTCAGTTCCAAGTTTACTGGCTCCTGGCCCTGCCATCTGCTAAAACCAGCCCAACCTTAATCCCCCTAACAACCTGCAGCTACAGTCACTGCAAGGTCAGAAACCACTTCTCAGTGACCCTCAAGGAACCAAACAAACTCCAGATTTCCTGCTTGCTTCCTCCCATCTCTAGGCAGAACCCACAGTCAACAATGTCAACCAATGAACCAGAACAGGCATCTTTTTAATTTCTTGTTAGATCACCATCAAAATGAAATGAGAAAATGTAAATGTGCCCCAGGGAATACCTCCAGAGGTCCACAAACCTGTCTGGGAAATGTAGTCTCCCCCCCACCCCCTGCTCTCTAGCTCAGAAATCACATGAACATGTGGAAATCAATCACCTGGTTCAGGAGTATCTTATCTTTACTATTTAAAATCTTTAGGATCTAATTCAGTTCCTCTCCTCTCACCTACTCAAGAACATACAAGGGGTTTTCAAGAAATTCATGAAAAACGTGAATTAGGAAAAAAACTATGCACAGATTTCAAAATTTTTTGCACTAAAATAAACTTATATTTTAATTCTGTTTTTCCACACATTTCGTTTTGCTTTTTTAGTTTGCTATAGGGTGTGTGCGCTTACTGGAGAGAAAGAAAGTGAGAAATCTCCCCCTGGGATGATCACGCTGCAAATCCTTCTCCTCCACTCTTCTCATGTGATTTTGGGTATACACACACATGTACACAGCATGTTTTTCAAGCCACTGGAACTCGAACTGCACAGTTGGCCATGTGGGATCCACCCACCTTAACCACTATGCCATCTGACTGGCCATCTGCAAACTTTGACATCCCTCGTCCTCCAGGCCAGCACTGCACTGGCCTACAGCAGGCCAACAATGAGGCTGGTATTCTGACACCCATTCTGGACAATACGCTTGGCAGCATTAGTAATTTAACAGGCCAGAGTCCAGGAGCACTCAAATTCCAAGGCCCAAAGCACCCGTCTAGTCAGACCTGGTCCGTCCCCTAAAAGCCTGATTCCACTCTGTAGAAGGAAGCAGCAGGCCCAAGCTCAGACATCCTCACAGTGTGCCTTGCCCAGAGTCGACAAGCTGAAGGAAGCCCCAAAACCTAGCTGCAAAGACTCAGTGGATGATGGGGAACATGAAACTTCTCGCTCCTCTTCTAAGAAGATTCTTCTTCAGAAAATCACATTCAAGCCAGGCAGCAAATTTCTCCAACCAGCTGGATTCCTTAAAGAGCAAAAATGTGATGCTGAACCCCAAAATGAGGAAGTCAGTTGCCACAAGGGTGGAGAAGAACCACAGGCCATGAGACAAGGCAGCAAGCACATGTAAGAAAGCTACAGTGACAAAGTCCCAGTCACAGATAGTGCTCTGCTCCGTGGAGCAACTATTCTTGATGCAGAAGTATGCTTTCCACACCGGTGTGTGACTGAACAACCTTGGCAACACCTGCTTCCCTGAAATCCACTTGCTAGGGCTCGACCTACATGCCATCTCTGGCCAACTACCTGCTCTCCGGAGCACACGAGTAACGGGCCTGGGCGTGCAGTGGTGGGTTGGCTGTCAGTCCTTGGAACTGGCTGGTCTCCTAATTAGATTAAACCCACGTGTATGTGGTACTGCCCTCTTCAGACTGGATGATATTTGGGAGTGAAGTTCATGACATGTAGTAACTGATAAAACTGATAGTGAATTGTGCCTGCTACAGGATGGACCATGAAAGCAAATCATTCTTGGTAGGGTCACGTTCTCCCAACTTTTCTGAAAATAATTACCCAAACAGAAACAAGGATTTTGGAAAGATACTTCTAAAATGTGTATATTGATTATTTTACACATCTATTGTTATACCAATAGAGTGGGTCTTTGGAAAATCACAGTGCATTTTTGCATAGAAAGACATAGAAAATTACACCTTGACTTTTCTGATGACCCAATATTTTATGTAAATTATAAACCATGCCCAGGCCAACTCTGTGACCTGGTGGTTAAAGCAGCTGGATCCCATAAAGCTGCCTACGGATTTCAAGTCCCAGACCTGGCAACTTGAGAAACACACTGGGCTTGTGGGCAGATGTGCCAAAAAATTCCGAAAGGAGGGTGAGATGGAAGAGAAGGGATTGTGGCATGACCATTTCCATGGGGGGGGGGTGCTTTCTCCTTTCCCTTTCCCTTTGTTCTGTCTCTGGCAAGTGCACGTGCCCTTTGGCAAAGACAAAAAAAAAAATGTCCCAAAGAGAAATTAAAAATTAGTAAAACAGGGACCAGCAGATGGCATAATGGTTACATCACTGGACTTCCAAGTAGTCGACTATGGTTTGAGTCCTGGACCCAGTGGCTTAAAACTCACGCCGAGCATATGTGCATATGTGCCCCAAATCCTGAGGTGAGAATGGAGGAGAAGGGATTGTGACATGGCCATCCTTCCTGGGAGGTGATTTCTCACTTTCTGTCTGTCTCTCTCTGTCTCTGCAGAGGGTGCACATGTCCTATAGCAAAAAAAAAAAAAAAAAAAAAAAAAAAAACAACCCCCTTTAAAAAATGAGTGAAGGGGCCAACAGGTGGCGTGGTGGTTAAGGGTGCTAGACTCCCACATGGTCAACTGTGGTTCATGTCCTGGACCTGGTGCCTTGCTCTCTCACTTTCTCTCCCTCTCACTCTGTCTCTCTGTGGTCAAGTTAAAAAAATGAATAAATAAATAAAATAAAAGTTAAATTTAAAAAATGAATGAAACAAGGGTGAAATGAAATAGAACTTAGCAAAAATTGGAAAATAGAAGAAACATGCTCCAGTAATTGTCCCTCTTTTTCCTACATCATCAAGCATCATCAATTTTCCTTCTCACTTAGACAATGTCAACAGCATACAAGGATGCTATAATATATTCCCCAATTTTTTTTAATAGGGCCCATGAGCTGCCAAGAGAGAGGGATATGGAAAGTGAGAAATCACCCCCCAAGGGGGATGGTCACACCTCAATTCCTTCTCCTCCATTCTCCTCTCAGGATTTCGGGCACGCACACATGTGTCTGGAAGTGTTTTTCAAGCCACCAGGCTAGGGACTCAAATGGCAAAGTCAGTCACGTGGGATCGAGATTCCTTAACCTCCACACCACATGCTAGCCCATATACTCCAAATTTATTGGGTCGCTGGAAAAGTCATGATGCATTTTTGCACAGAAAAATACGTCATGACTTTTCCAATGACCCAATAATACAAACCATGCTTACCCATGCCTCTCCAGCTGCAACCCATGGCTCTTCCCTCACAAGAGTTATCAGCTCTGTGACAATCACCTCTGTCCCTCTGTGACAGCCATCCTTACCCTGACTACTACTCCCAGTTAAGGTCCCAGGCTCTTTTGCTCTGACCTCCTGACGCTGCACTGAAATATCTACAGAGTGGTCTGAACATCTGGAAGCAGAGATAAATACACAATCAATGACTTACAGACATTACAGGATACACACAATGATATCATGTGATTCAATCAGTGTGGCATGACCATTTCCCATGGGGGGAGGGGTGCTTTCTCCCTTCCCTTTCCCTCTGCAAAACTGCAATTAACGCAGCACTTCTGCCAAGGCCTGAATGTGCGACTGAGGTGGTTGTCCTAGTAGTTGTGTTTCCAGTCCTCACTGAGCAAACCTGTACCGCTAGCATACCCTGGAGTGGGAGTCAGTGAACTCTTCCCATAAAGAGTCAAACAGTCAATATTTTAGGCTTTTCTACTCGGCCCTGCTGCTGCAGTGTGAAAGCACCCACAGCCAGCCACGGACGATGAGATACGGACAATGTGTTAATGAACAGGCCGCAGGCTGAATTTAACGGACCACTGCCCTAGCAGAATAACAAAGCAAGGGGACAGAGGCTAAAATCAAACAATAGTGTCTGTGTTTCCAGACTGGACAGCCACCCTGCAGTTAGCCAGCAACATGGTAGAGTTCCCAGCAGGCTGCAGAGCAGGCCCACATCAGAGTCATGTCCCCATATTCCCTCACCCTCTCAATCAAGATGACACAAACAGCCTTGCAAGGGACAGGAACATCATCAACTGGTGCCAGGAGTCACACTCGGTGACACTTGCAGGCATTGGCAACACTGGGCACTACTGGTCCAAAGACGAGTTCAGTGTCGTTGCTGTTGTCCAGTTTCCACCCTGTCCCCTCCCCAGTCCACCATCATTCCACATAAAGGAATGGAAAGAAAGCAGTGAGGAGGAGGGGCAGAAGTAAACGTCAGGAGAATGTCTAAGAACGAGATCGGACCCCTCCGATGGCACAGGGTCAGGCAGAGTGGAAATGAGCAAGGTGGTCTGGGAAGGCAGAAAGCAGGCAAAGCAGAGACTGTGAGCGGGACAGGTGCCTGCTGCGGACGGCAGCTGCTACTCAGCTCCAGATGACTGCACCTCATGGCAAAACCAGCAACGGTCCCACCTGATTTTTCAAGAGGCTGGAAATCCCAGCTGCCCACTCTGCACAAGCCAAGCTCAATACAGGAGGCCTGCTCTGCCGCTGACCTGCCCTTCTGAGATGTCATTTAACTTTCACATCTACCTACACAGTGGGTGTGCTGCCCTGCCCTAACGAACAAGGGACCAAGGCTTGGAGCCACTGATCACTTGCCCAATGAACAGCTCACAGGCAACAGACCCAATTCTTTACCCCAAACTTCCTGCCTTCCAACCTCCACAAGACCAGGTTAACTAACCCTTTGAATGGCTCAACTTCAGCAGAGAAAATGGGCTCCCTCCACAAAATACCACCAAGGAAAACCCCACCCTTGATGACCAGCTGATATGAACTGCTCTGAGAAACCTTTCTGCTCAGTTCTGCTAGGACACAATAACTGCTCTAGACACAGTGCTCCACAGCCCCCCAGCCACGCCACACCCCGGTATAATCCCTATCATGGAAAAGATTACGGAGAATCCTACATGGCTACCTACATGCCCCTCCCCTGGATTGTGAGCCTTCTGGGGGACAAGACAAAGACGGAGCCTTAATGAAGATTCCCCCCACTAACAGTGGGAACTTGCTTATTGAAGACTGTAGTTGCCCCAGTGAGTGCCTTACGTGGAGAAAGCCTGAACGGGCCAGGAAACGGCAGCTGCTCATGCATGGAATGAGCAGAGCAAAGCAGTGGATTCCTCTACTCAAGAATTCGAAGTATTAACATACACAGGACAGACAGACAGTCGTTCTTCTCAAAGTCAGGGTGCTGGGCTGGAAAGTGGCACAGTGGCGAACGTGGCACTCTGAGAGGCTGACCTCTTTGGAAGGGTCCTGGCTCACATCCAGAGACCTCCCAGATCAGAGAGGACATGCAGGTGCCCATGATCTGGTTTGGTTGAGGCTGGGGGTGGATTGTAGCCCTGGGACTGTGAGAGGTGCTGTCTCTCTCTTTCTCTCTCTCTAAGAATACATATATACATATATTTTTTAAGTCAGAGCACTGTGTATAATATTCTCAAATGGAATGGTCTGAGGTGTATTTCATGTTGGGTAAATTCTCTTTGCAAGCCAAATGATGTATAGCAATCGAGGGTATAAATATTAATAATAACAATAATACAATAAAAAAAAAAGTCAGGGCGCTGGCTCCCAGTATTGTGGGGAAAGTGGCACAGCTGGGCCAGGACAAAAGGGCAGACTGTCTACCACCACACACTGGAAGAGACAGGCTCCCCTCAGAGACAGCGGGGGCCAGGCCAACTGCACGGGTCTGTGATATCTAAGATTAAGGAGCCAGTCACCCGCTGGACGAAGAATGGGCACCACCAATTTACTCTAGAACAGCGGTCAGCAGCGCTCTCTACAAAGAGCAAAACAGTATGTATTCTAGGCTCCTCTGGTCTCTGCTACAGCTACTCGGTCCTGCCATTGTAGCATGGGACAGTCATAGATAATATCAAATGAATGAGTGCAGCTGTGTGCCAATACAATTTTATTTACAGAAAGAGTGACCAGCCCTGCTGTAGAGAAGACACGAAAGTGGCCATGTGCAAATATTTTGGGGGAAAAAAGTGTATCTTCCTTCCCTCATGGTTGGAGAAATACAAATTATATACTTAACTGATAATCACCACATGCACCATTATATAACTAAATTAACCAAGAAACACTTAAAATGAATTTTCCAAGTGCTGGCACTAGATAAGTCAGGTACTAGCACTGGTAACAATACAATGTTGCAAGAAGTTCTGAAAAGCAATTAGGCAGTGCATACCAAGTCCTACAAAAATAGCAAAATATCTTTTGATACTTTGTAAATTAAGCTAAGGAGGAGTGAGGAAAAGGAGAAAAGGAGCAAATAACTATTTCACCAGTCCCATTACCTTCTAGGAACTGAGAAAAGCACCATACATTTACCCCTCATGCTAATTTCCAGTTCCTGATGAGATCTTCTTTTTTAATTATTATTTATTTCATTTTATTTCTTCTTATTATTAATTTGTTTGCTATACTACACATGCACTCACCAGAGAGAGGCAGACAGAGACAATGAGAGCAAGCCACCAGGTCCAGGACTTGAACCATGGTTGGCCATGTGGGAGTCCAGCAACTTAACCACCACACCACCTGCCAGCACCAGCTCCTGATGAAATCATTAAGAGTCAGAGGAGCTTTCCAATTCACCATCTGTGGTGGGACTGCCACCAAGATGCAGATTTTCGTAAAACCCTCTCAGGGAAGACCATCACCCTAGAGACTGAACCGTCAGGTACAATAGAAAATGTAAAAACCAAAATCCAGAGTAAGGAAGGAATTCCTCCTGATCAGCAAAGACTGATTTTTGCTGGCAAACAGTTGGAAGATGGGCGTGCTTTGTCTGACTACAACATCCAAAAGGAGTCCACACTTCATCTTGTATGAAGACTTCGTGGTGGTGCTAAGAAAGAAGTCTTACACCACTCTCAAGAAGAATAAGCATAAGAGAAAGGTTAAGCTGGCTGTCCTGAAATACTATAAGGTGGATGAAAATGGCAAAATTAGCTGCCTTCATCGGGAGTGCCCTTCAGATGAATGTGATGCTGGGGATTTTATGGCCAGCCATTGACAGACATTATTGTGGCAAATGTAGTCTGACTTACTGTTTCAACAAACCAGAAGACAAGTAATTGTTTATGAGTTAATAAAAGAAATGAACTAACCTTAAAAAAAAAAAAGAGTCAGTGGAATTCAATCATTTGCCCAAGTTCTTTAATAGGGAGCTAAATCCTGGACTGTGATGCTGGGGATTTTATGGCCAGCCATTGACAGACATTATTGTGGCAAATGTAGTCTGACTTACTGTTTCAACAAACCAGAAGACAAGTAATTGTTTATGAGTTAATAAAAGAAATGAACTAACCTTAAAAAAAAAAAAGAGTCAGTGGAATTCAATCATTTGCCCAAGTTCTTTAATAGGGAGCTAAATCCTGGACTGTGTGCACCCAAGCCTTTTCCATTACAATGAGTGCCTGATCATAGTACCATGGGCACAAATCTTTTCTGTAGTCTCCTAGAATAGGGGTCAGCAAATTATAGTCCCCAAGCCAAATCCAGCTGCTGCCTGGTTTTTTAAATAAAGTTTTTGCTTTGTTTTGTTTTTCTTTTTCTTTTCTTTACTCTTTCTCTCTCTCTCTCTCTCTCTCTCTCTCTCTCTTTCTCTCTCTCTCTTTTTTATTTGAGAGGTTTTTGCTATAGGACACATGCGCTCGCCAGAAAGACAGAGAGAGACAAAAAGTGAGAAATCACCCCCAGGGGGGATGGCCATATTGCAATCCCTTCTCCTCCATTCTTCTCTTGGGACCTTGGGCATGCACACACATATGCCTGGCATGAGTTTAAGCCACTGGATCCAAGACTCGAACTGCAGTCGACTACATGGGAGTCCAGCGACATAGCCATTACGCTAACTGCTGGTCCCTCTAAATAAAGTCTTATTGGAACAGCCTCCTCCTTTCATTTACACATGGCCTGCAGTTGCTTTCCTACAACAACAGCAGAGATGAATACTTGGAGCAGAGGCCAAAAGGCCCACAAAGCAGAAAATATTTACTCACTGGCTCTTCACAGAAAACATGTGCCCATCTCATCCTAGAACATCATCAATGGGATTTTCTTTCTTTTGCAAAAATGCAAAAAAGGCTCAATAACCGGTACATCAATTTGACAGGATGTTACATCGCCCTTTAATAACTGTGAAGAGAAGGAACACGGATAAAAGCTATCATGTGAGTGGAAACACGAGTTCAAATGCAGACTCGGTGCAATTATGTAAAACCTGTACATCTCCTTTGAACAGACAGAGGTAGAATCCCTAAAAATCAAATATCTAATGTGCTGTGAAGGTATATTTATAGGTACATTCTATGTTTTCACAATAGTCTTTTGTGTTCTTTTGGCTTTTTTTTTTTTTTTTTTTTTTTTTTCAGTTGACGAGGAAAGAGCAGATTCCAAGATATGTAGACACAGGTAAAGAAAAATAATAATGCAAGTGGGCAAGCATCCCTCTCCAGAGGAAGCGGCACCCAGGCCCAGCAGTGCTGCCCAGGTGAGCCAATAAAACTCCATCACCAGGCTTCTGGAGGCTCTGGAACAAGCCAAAGTCAGGGCCAGGAAAAGGGTCCTCTCTCCTTCGGTAGCTTCAAACTGCTCCCTGACAGCCTCTCCCACCTCAGTAAAGGACAATCCTTGCCTCTTCCAACTGCTCAAGAGCAAAACCTGGAAGTCACCTGCCCCACTCAGGCCTCTGCTCAGTATCACTTCCCCAGTGAGGCCTCCCTGTCCGCCCCAGCCAGAACTGCAGCAGCCCGTCTCCTACAGTTCATCCTCCACCCAGTTCATCGGGCTGTCGGGAGAGTCAGGACGGGTTTTTCTACGCAAAAATATATCATGACTTTCCCGACAACCCAATAGTCACCTCAACCTTGGGTTCTGGACTGGATTTATGATCCAAATTTGGTCAACAGAGTCACAGTGATAGGTTCCAAGATGACCACATAGCCAGCCAGTTCCCTGTGATTCAGTTCTAGGACGCTTTTTTTTTTTTTTAAGATTTTTGCCAGACGGTGTGTGCTTTCACCGGAGAGACAGAGAGAGACAGGGAGAGGGAAAGTGAGAAATTACCCCCCAGGGGGGATGACCACATCGCAATTCATTCTTTTCCATTCTTCCCTCAGGATTTTGGGCATGCACGCACATGTGCCCTGCGTGTTTTTCGAGCCACCGGTACAGGATTTGAACCACACTTGGCCATGCGGGGATCTAGCTCCTAAACTACCTTGCCACCTTCGGGCCCTCACATTACTTTTTTTTTACAGAACATTAATGTTGAGATAAAAAGAGCCACAGTGACATGTATAAGTCATTATTACTCCTTTAATGTGCTTGAGGTATTAATGGTCATCTAGGTTGTTTCTAGCCTCAGGATACCCATTTATCTTGGGTATGCATTGCCAAGAGTCATTCCACTTCCGAGTTATTTGCGCTTAATGTATTCAGAGTTGAACCCATCTGACCTCTGACTACTCAAACATTGTCAACTCAAAAATACAGCAGAGTCTAATTGCCAAATTATAGGATGTACAGGAGACTAAGAAACATGTCAAGCCACACCAAAAGGACGTAATCAGCAAAATCCCGCAAACGCTCCTTAGGACAAATGACTGTGTTTCCTTCTACAAAAATTGCAAGGAGAAAACAGAGTTGGAAGAGGAACCTATAGGTTAAAAAAAGACCTCGTGCTTCAAAGGATACCATTACGAAAGTAAAGACAAAACACAGGAGACATTTTGTAAATAATATATCTGATAAGGAACTAGATCCAGAAATTGCACAGGATTCTTACACCTCAGCAATAAAAAGGCAAACCCAATTAAAAATGGACAAAGGGGGGCTAGCAGGTGGCATAGAGGTTAAGCCCCTGGACTCCACATCGAGAGCTACATAGTTCAAGTCTGGAACATGGTGGCTTGAGGATCATGCCAGCCACATGTATGTGCATGCATGCCCAAAATCCCGAGAGAAGAATGGAGGAGAAGGAATTGTGGTGTGATTTCTCATTTTCCCTATCTCTCTATTTATCTCTAGTGAGCATGTGTGCCCTGTAACACACACACACACACACACACACACACACACACACAATGGACTATGGATCTGAGCAGAAGTCTCTCTAAAAAAACGATATCTGACTGGCCCACAAGCATATAAAAAGATGCTCAACATCATAGTCATTAGGGAGATGCAAATCAAAACCACCAAGAGATAGCACTTCAGACCCATTAGCATGCCTATGATCAAAAAGGCTGCTGGCAAGGATGTGGAGAAACCGGAAAGAGCCCTCATACACAGCTGGTGAGAAATGGTGGACCCACTTGGGAAAGTGGTCTAACACAGCTCCTTAAATGAGTGACTAGTTACCATATGACCTAGCAATTTCACTCTTAGGTATACACCCAAGATAATGAAAACTTATGCCCACACAAAAACTGCACATGAGCATTCACAGAGGCCTTATCCAGAATAGCCAAAAATGGAAACAACCTAGTGTCCATAAACACATAAACATGCAGTGGGGTATTATTTGGCCACAAAAACTGAATGAAATGCAGACACATGCTACAACATATTCAAACCTCGAGATTATATACTCAGCAAAAAAAAAAGGTCAGATATAGAAGGTCATATATAATTGCGTTATGTAAAATGTCCAAAATAGGCAAATCCATAGACCTGGTAAACTGCGGTTCCAATCCCAACCCTGGTAGCTTGAAAAACACACTGGGCGGGCGTGGTGGCGCCCGCCCTATGGAAAAACACACTGGGCACTTGTGTGCACATGGCCAAATCCATAGGGTAGAAAGGCAGAGGAACAAGAATTGCAGGGTGAACACGCCCCACCAAGTGGGGCTTTCTCCCCCTCTCTCCCTCTCTCTCTTCCCCCGGCCCATGCACATGCCCTCAGCCACAAAATGCACACATGCATAAACTATAAAACTAAAGACCATCATGAGAATTTGAACATTGGTTAAATATTTAATGATATAAGGAATTATTCCCTTTTTTCTTTTTTTTTGTAATTTGCTATAGGGCATGTGTGCTTACCAGAGAGAGACAGGAAAAGAGAGAAAGTGAGGTATCACTCCCCAGGGAGATAGCCATGTCACAGTCTCTTCTCCTCTCCGGATTTTGGGCACACACACATAAAGTATCCAGCATGTTCTTCAAGCTGCAGAGTGCACAAGGAGTTGGGGACACGTGTTCTCACCAGAGACACAGAATGAAAGAGAGACAAAAAGTGAAAAATCACTCCCCAGGAGGGATGACCATGCCACAATACCTTCTCCTCCACTTTCCTCTCCAGATTTTGGGCAAGCATGAACACACACACACACCCCGTGCAAGTTTCAGGCCGCTAGGTCCAGGACTCAAACCACAGTTGACCACATAGTGGTTCAGCAACTTAACTACTATGCCACCTGCTGGCCTGGCCCTTTTTTTTTTTTTTTCGTTTGCTATAGGATACTTGCGCTCACTAGAAAGAGTGAGAGAGAGGGAGAAGCAAAGTCAGAAAGTATCCCCCCCAGGGGTTATGACCATCCTACAATATCATCTCAATTCTCCTCTCAAGATTTGGGGCATGCATACTCATTCACCTAACGTGTTTTTCAAGCTGCTGGATCTAAGAGTTAAACAGTGTAGACAGCCTATGGGATCCATCCACCACCAGCTGGCCCGGAAATTTTTAATTTCTTTTAAGTATGATAATGAGATTGAGTTACATTTTAAAAAAGGAACCCCTACATTTGAGAGATGTATATTAAAATTTCTATAGATGAAATGATATGATCTCTAAGATTTGTTTCAAAATAACCTGGGGAGAGAGTTGGGAAGTGAGGGATATAGATGGAAAGGACTTAAACTGCTAACTGTCAAAGCAGTGTGATGACACATGGGTTGTTAGACTAATTGCCTCCACTCTCACAACATTTGAAACTTTCTACTTAAAAACAAGAGCAGAAAAAAGAGATGAACTATTTCCATGCCATATTATTTCAGAGTATGCCAATCATCAGTTCCACAGGTGGGGAAACTCACTTCCAAATGTATTTCAAGAAAAGATTAAAAATACCCCTAGACTAGGTCGGCCAGTGCTGTGGTGGTTAAAGTAGCTAGATTCCACATGGATGACTGCACAGTTTGAGTCCCAGACCTAGGGGCTTAAAAAACATGCTAGACGTGTGTGCATGCATGCCCCAAATCCTGAAAGGGGTTGAGAAATGGAGGAGAAGGGAGTGTGGAATGACCACCTCCCTTGGGAGGGGTGCTTACTTTCTCTCTCTCCCTCTCTCTCACTTTCTCTGTCTCTTGTTCTCCTCCCTGTGAAGTGAGTACACACATCCTGTAGCAAATAAATAAATAAATCCTTTGGACTTCCCCTTCCATCCTCGGTGACCACTTTTTCTGCCTCAATTACAGTCTTTCCCAAAGACTTTCATCCTTAAATACTTTTTCCTAAAAAGCCATTCTTTGATTTACCTTTAATAATTTGGCTTTGGATTTAGTGATTTTTTTTTAGTTTTGTTATAAGGTGCACACACTCACCAGAGAGAGACAGAGACAAAGAGAAAGGGAGAGAGAGAAAGAGAGAAATCACTATCCAGGGAGGGTGGCCACACTGCAATCCCTTCTCCTCTGGTCTCCTCTCAGGATTTTGGGCATGCACACACATGTGCCTGATGTGATTTTCTAGCCACTGGGTCCAACATTCACACCACACAGCCATGTGACATCTAGCACCTTAAAATCCATTCTACCTTCTAGCCCAAACACTTGAGTTTTCTCTTGGCTTATCCATTTTATGTCCTCCTATGAAGAAGGCAGAAGACAGAATGATTCAGAACTGTGACAGAGCCTCTTTGGTCACATTAGAGGGAACTTGGGGGACAGCAGGTGGCATGGAGGTTAGGATGGTTAGGTCACGTATGGGAGACTCGACTTCAGGGTTTGAGTCCCAGACCAGATGGCTTGAAAATTACACTGGGTGCATGCGCATGCATCCCCAAAATCCTGAGAGGAGACTAGAGAAGAGATTACTGCCTGGCTATCTCCCCTGGGGGGTGATTCCTCACCTTTCCTCCCTGACTCTCTCAGGCAAGCACACTCATCCTACTGCAAACTAAACACACACACACACATGCAGACTTGCAGGGAGTACCTAGTCCCAAGAAACAACCCCATCCCCATCCCAGATGGGTCATTATTGACAATGTACCATGTGAAGGACACAGTACCAATCACTTTACCTGAGCAATGTCATTTTATTCATTACAACAAGCCTAGGAGACAGGTTCTACTATGCATCCACAGTCTTCCAGAATGGTCAAGAAACTTATTCTAAATCACACAGCATTGTGTGCCATTCAGGATTTGAACCCAAGATGTCTGGCTACAGGACCTGCGCTTATACCAGGCTACATTACCCTCTGGTAGATGCCAGCTCATGACATCTTTGTTGTGGTATCACTAGCACTCAAGATCAGAAACCTTAATTAGACCCCAATTCATTTGCTTTGGCAACAAAGGGTTGCCAAAAGGTTTCCTGGCTATCTCCCAGGAAACCCCCTCACCAAGCTGCAGAATCATCAGTTTCACATATTACACTCTTGAATAACAAAAACAAAATGCACGTGATTTGTTTTTTTAAAAAATCCACAGAGGGACCAGCAGTTAATGTAATGGGTATGTTGCTGGACTCTCATGTAGTCAACTGCGGTTCAAGTCCTGAACCCGGTGACTTAAACTCACGCCAGGCACGTGTGTGTGCGTGCCCAAGATCCCGAGAGGAGAATGGAAGAGAAGGGATTGCGACGTGGCCATCCCCCCTGGGTGGTGATTTCTCGCTTTCTAGCTCTCTGGTCTCTGTCTTTCTGGAGAATGCATACACCCTATGGCAAAAACCTCTCCAAAAAAAAATCCACAGATAACTTAAAAGTTAAAAATATAGAAGTAGTCCCTCCGCCTTACCCTATTTCGGGGTAAGGGGGGGAGGCTGAGGTGAAGGGGGTGGAGGATGCAGGGACTCTTCGGAAGCAATTCCACCGAGAGGGACAGACAGGCACTAAGAGGGTAGGCGGATCCTCCAGAGTAAATCCAGATCCCGGAGTGGCCAGAGAGACAGTCAGGGGCAGCTGAGAGGCTTCCTGAGTCACTCCCATCTCCACACTCAACACCCAGGAATGACTTAGCACCAAAACACCAACAGGACGCTTCGGTGGACAGGAGGGTGGGTGCATGCCGAGTCAGAGTCAGGCACTTAAACTTCAGAAACACAGAGGACAGGCTGTCCGCTCCCACCTCCCTCTCGCTCCCAGCGGCCCGGGCCAAACCACCCCCTCCTCGGTGCGAGTGAGAAGTGCGGACCGGGAAGGGCAGACGACCCCGACCCCGGGTGCGCTCAGCATCTGGACGAGGGAAGTGGTGCGGGACAGGACGAGAGGGACCTCAAACCCTGAGCTACGATACGAAATGGGAGGGGCTAAAGTATGAAAGAACAGCCGCAATGTAAAAACCAAGGGCTGGGGAGGGAAGGGGGGAGGTAACTGGGAACAACCGGTGACAGGAGCTGCGAAGCGCTGGGGGACGGAGACCGAGGTGCGAGAGGGACGCGAGGACAAAGGGGTGGGAGAGCTGAGCGTCCTCTGAGACCGGGGCTACCGGACTTGGGGGCTCCG
>NW_006159657.1:3104691-3114406 GCF_000334495.1 Tupaia belangeri chinensis | reverse complement strand
GGGGCCGCCACTCACCGCTCATGGTGCCGCTCCCCGGACCGGTGCCTGCGCCGTGCCGCCGCCGCCGCCGCCTCAGCCGCCGCGGAGCTCCAGACAGGCCGGGAGACAGCGCGCCCCGCCCAGCCTGCCGCGCCCCGCCCCGGAAGTAGAGCCCGGCCGCCGTCGAAGCCCCGCCCCCGACCCGGAACGTAAACACGGGCGAGGGCCAGGAGCGCGCGGCTGCCGGGGGCGCTAGGGTAGGGATGGCCGCAGCGTGGAGGCG
The DNA here is from genome assembly GCF_000334495.1 of Tupaia belangeri chinensis. Lineage (NCBI taxonomy): Eukaryota > Metazoa > Chordata > Mammalia > Scandentia > Tupaiidae > Tupaia > Tupaia belangeri. The sequence continues at coordinate 3,114,144 of NW_006159657.1, read as the reverse complement.
GCGGAGGGACGCACCCCGCTGGTGGGAGTCCCCGGAGGGGAGCCGCCGCGGTCCCCGAGTCTCTGAGACGCTTCCCCTCCCTCCCGAGGCTCACTCCTCTGTTGGGACGCAAAGCTTCGGGTAACGAAGCGACGTCGTTCCGGAGAGGCAGACGAGCTGGAAGGGAAAGAAGAGAATAATGGGCCAAAGCCCATTGGACAATCCCAGAGGGCTTCTCCAAGGAGGCGACTTTGGATGAAACCTGAGTGTTGAGACGGAGATGGCCTGGAAAGGTCCCCAGGAAGGGTGTTCCGGAAGGAACAGCAAATGCGAAGGCCCTACCTGGAGAGGTTGACAAGCTAGAGGGTGAGTGAAAAGGTGGTGGTGCGAGGGAGGAGGTTGAAAAGAAGGGGGGAACGGCCTTGCAAGCCATGCTCAGGAGGTAAGTGAGGGAACGGGAGGCCATTGCGAGAATTTCAGCCTAGGAGTAACTGGCTGTTTAGGTTTGAAGACATCACTCATTCTGGAATGAGAATAAATTGTCACGGGACAGAGAAAGGGTAGCTATTAGCAGGCTATTGCATTTGTCAGTCAGGAGATAGTAGTGCCTGGGTCGAGAGCTGCATCAGAGGTGAAGAGGGTGGATGGATTGAGTATGAACATAAATCACGACAACCTTATGAAATCCAGGTTATTGGCCCATTTTAAACATGGGGAAAGGAGATCCAGAAATGTTTGAGAATTTTCCTGACATTTTGCTCATCAACCTCAGTGAAAGCAGAGGAGCCACTAGAGATTAAGCTCTATAAAAATTCTTGAACTCCAAGGTTTGAGGATCTTCCAAATTGTTGAGCACATGGAGAGTGGTGCCCACTCCCCCATGACATAGCTGCTCAGAGCTCTTCCCTGCCTGTGGTTTGTACCTCTTCATCTGAATGTTCATCTGTATCCTTTGTAATAAACCAATGAAGTAAATGAAGTGTTTCTGTGAGTTCTGTGAGCCTTTCTAGCAAAGTATCCAACCAGGTAGATAGTCAGAAATGAATTAAGTTACAAGTGGCCTTCCATACTCAGGGATTAAACCAACTATAGGCAGAAAAATCCCCTGAAAATTAATTAAATTGAAAATATTAAAATAAAATGTAAACTTTAAAAACTACAGCAGGTGGCATGGTGGTTAAGGCAATGAACTCCCATATGGATGACCACAGTTCGAGCCCTAGACCTAGCAGCTTGTTTTCTTAATTTCTCTCTCCCTTTCCCTGTCTCTCTGATGAGTGCACGTATCTTAGAAAATTTTTAAATAGTAATAATAAAAAGAGACCCACAGATGGCATAATGGCTATATTGCTGGACTTCCATGTAGCTGACCATGATCCCATGACTTAAAACTCAGGACGGCACCTTGTGCATGTGTGCCCAAGAATCCTAGAGAATGGAGAAGAAGGGATTGCTGTGTGACCATGCTCCCTGGAGGGTGATTACTTGCTTTTATCTCTCTGGTGAGTGTACATGCCCTATAGCAAAAATCTCTCTTAAAAAAATAATAATAAATAAAATTAAATAATGGTTTTAGGGACCAGTGAATAGCATAATGGCTACATTGCTGGACTCCCATGTAGCTGACCATCCTGGACCCCTCAAAAAAAAAAGGTAATTGTTTAAAAAAAAAACTACAGTATAACAACTATTTGCATGACATTTACATTGTATTAGGTACTATAAAGTAATCTAGAGGTGATTTAAAGTGTGCAGAAGAATGTGTCTAGATGATATGCAAATACTAGTTACATAAGGGACTTGAGGGATCATCTGCGGTCCCAGGCAGATATTGCTCACTAGATTTTTTTTTTTAATTTTTTTTATTTAACTTTATTTATTTGTTTTAACTTGATCAGAGAGGGCAGGTGACAGCGGGGTCTGCGAGTGACCTGGGCTCCGGGACTCAGGGGCAAATTCCTTATACTATGCTGCCTCCTATGGCCCTAAAGATCCCAGAATGGAACCATGATGGGCCCCTAATAGGCAAAAAGTTCCCCATATCCCAGAGAATGTGTTGTAGAGCCCATCAGCTTAACAGTGACTGAAGTGAACAGATGACCAGAGGATGTCCCCTGATGTTTTGCCTTCCCATAGGATCCCAGGACCTTTCTGCCACCCTATAAGAGAGAACCATCCCACAATAGTGATTGAGATTATAGCCCAAAGACTCAGGGAATTAATTTAGTTGATATGTGAAGAAAAAAAGATCAGACAGAGTTTAAATCACAGCTTTGTTACTCTTCTGGTTTGAATGTGTCCTTTGCAAAATTCGGGTGTTGCCAATTTGATTGTATTGAGAGGTGGGGCCTTTAAGAGGTGTTTATACTATAAGGATTAAAGTCTAATGAGTTAGTACAGAGACAGTCCCTGGTGATGGTGGTTAAGGCATCTTGACCTTAACCTGGCTTACTTTGGTTCAAGTCCAGGACCCACTGGCTTGAGAAACATGCCAGGCACCGGTGCACATGCAGCAGAATCCCAGAAGGAGAGAGACAAATAGAGGCAAAGGGATTGAAGTATGACCATCCCCCATGGAGTGTGTGTGTGTGTGGGTATGTTTTCTCTCTCTCTCTCTCTCTCTCTCTGTGTGTGTGTGTCTCTCTCTAGTGAGTGCACATTCCTCAGCAATTTTTTAAAATTTTTTTAAAAAGCAGTCCCTAGCACATTAGTAATGCTGTGTAAGTATTACCTATGCCTATGATTAATGTTGTACACTCATATTTGGAGTGAAAACAGTATATAGTACACCATTATCACAGTTTGCAATTAGAAATTTATTTGTATGATTATAATAATATCTGATGCCTCCTTAATTAAGCTAGAAGCTCAGAAGGATAAGAACCACCTATGCATTGCACACTGACTTAGTCTGGCTGACTCTGGGTTTCTCCTAGTCACAAAAGTACATAAGATAACCTTGCTTTTCTTCACAAATAAAGAAAAAAATCCACTCCGTTCCAAAATGTATATTTGTCTATACAATAGAGAAGTGATCTACCCATAGAAGCTGGCAACTATGGGATCTACATATTGCAGTACCTTTTTTTCTTTGAGTCAAGAATTTAATCATGAAACTATGGAAGTTCCCACAGGTAAGCCCCCATCAGTAGAAAGTGTGTCTAACATAGAGTTTATAGAATTAGCAGAGCTACAGCCGTATCAGCAGCTGATAAGAACAGCCTTCCTAAAGAAAAATGATGTAGCTTCTTTTTCCTTCTGATGAAAGATTTTCAAAGGAGCTTTACAACAGTCAAAACAGTTCATTATCTAGTAGACAATGATTTTTCTATCTCTGTAACACTCAAAGCACCTGGCATGCAATTGCAGTAGTCATTGGTCTTTGTGGTGACAAGAATGGTTGCGCCTTCCTCCATGGCTGGAAGTGGAAAGAAATGATCAAAATCAACCTTTGGTTTGACACAGTCTTCACAGGTACATTCTTCTACCGTGTACCCCAGGCCACTGGGAAGAAGAATTTTATCAGTTCTGCTGTTGTCCAGGTCAGCATTAGCCACATCCAGGAAAATCGATCCTGATTATGCAGAAACAGAGATATCAGCCTTACCTTTCCCGGGGAATATAGTCATGACATTTTTAGCAATACACACAGGATTTTGTTTCCTTTGCTTGTTTTGAATTGTCAGAGGGCACGTTTGCTTGCCAGAAATAAAGTGAACGAGAGGGAGAAAGTGCCCCCCCTAGCCCTGGGGCATGGTCACACTGCAACCCTTCTCCTCCATTTCTCCATCCTGTTGAATTTTGGGCACACACACACCTGCACCTAGCATATTATCCAAGCTGCTAGGGCCAAAATTCAAACCACAGTTGTCCATGTGGGATCCATCTCCCTTAACCACTGGGCTACAGGGCTAGCACAAGACAGATCTTTTCATATAAAAAGAATGAGTGGTGGTATGGTTGTTGAGGCACTGGACTTTCACATGGCTGGCTGAGGTTCTAGTCCCAGACCCAGCAGCCAGAAAAATGAGAACAAATAAACATAAATAAATAAATAAATGTATAAAAGAAAATGAAATAAAAATAATTAAATAAATAAACAAAGTAACAAAATTAAATAAATACATAAATGTTTTCTAAAAGAGGAATGAGTATGTCCTACTCTAGAAGTCATAACTAACAGACCACAGGCCACATTGGGCTTGTAGACATGGTTTGTCTGATGGCACACAGTGTTTCTAAGTATTTCCTTGTTTATGTGGTCTACATTTAACAATCAAGAGATTTCACATGCACAGCTAGACAACTGGCCTGGTTTTTAGACGTGAACAGAACATGGCAGCACGGACCCAGCATGGAAATGATCGGCTGGAGCCATCAGCAGCTGTCACCTTCAAGCAGGGCCTGTGCTCTGTGGCCAAGGCCTCCACCTGTCCCACTACATGCACGTCTTGCCCACTTGGCCCTTGCAGACATGGAGCTTTTGACTTCACCTTACACAAGCAAAAGACAGAAATTACCATGCAGCACACCAGAATCAGACTGTGGATGGCACTTGTAGAATTTAGAAATAAAGCTGTTTCTCTTACAGAATATTTTGGAGCACATTAAAATTTTGTAATGAATCTCTTGTGATCACAAAAGGAAGGAACCTCTCTTCTATCCCCCATTGTATACCTGCAAAAGTAAATTTTACTATTTCCCAGCATTCCACAGTGTAACTCCGACTTCCAGAACATCACACTTAAGGTCACTCTCAAAATAAGCCAGACACGGGGGGCCAGCAGGTGACATGATGGTTGGGGGCACTGGACTCCCACATGGCCGACCATGGTTTGAGTCCTGGACCTGGCAGCTTTCTCACTTTCCTCCTCTCTCTCTCACTTGGTCCCTCTCTGGTCAAATTTAAATAAAATAAATAAATGAATAAAGTTAAATAAAATAATTTTTAAAATAATTTTTAAGAAGATAAAAATAAGCAAGACACAGAAAAATACTGCAGGATCTTACTTCTAGGTGGAATCTAAAAAAGTTGAATACAGGGGCCAGCAGGTGATATGGTGGTTTGGGTGCTGGACCCCCACATGGCTGACCATGGTTCAAGTCCCAGGCCTAGTGGCTTGCTTTCTCACTTTCTCTCCCTCCCTCTCTCTCTGGTAAGTGCCTGTGCTTTATAGCAGTTCTTTGTTTTGTTTTTAATAATAACATAATTCTAAATAAGTAAAATTAATTCTTAAAAGAAGTTGAATACATAAAAGCAGAGAATGGCAGTTACCAGCGGTAGGGAAGTCAGAGAACTGGGGAGATAATGGCCAAAGGTATGATGTTTACAGTTATGTAGGATGCATCACCTAGAGAGCTAATGTACAGCATGATGACTGTAGATAATAATACTGTGTTGTCGCCAGGGGCGTATGCGTACATGCCCAAGATCCCAAGAGGAGACTGGAGGAGAAGGGATTGTGGCGTGGCCATTTCCCCTGGGGGTGATTTCCCACTTTCTGTCTCTCTGTCTCTCTAGAGAACACGCATGCCCTCTAGCAAAAATCTCTTAAAAAAAAAATACTGTGTTGTATTTTGTGAATTTGCTAGAGAGACTTCAGGTGTTCTCACCACCAAAACAAAAAACAAAAACAAAAGAACTATGTGAGGAGATAGGTAAGATAATTTGCTTGAGTGTAGTGATCATTTCACTATGTGTATGTATACTGTATATGTACTTCAAACATGGTGTGCCTTAAATGTACACAATTTTTATTTTATGTTAAAAAATTCAGTCCCCACCTGTCTTTCAGACCCTGGAGAAAAATGAGCAAATTATGTGGAACTGTCACTTACCTCTCCCACTGCACTAGAAAGCAAATGAGATGGATTCGTTGCTGATTCTGCATGGAAAATAAATGCATGAAGAAATAGGGCAGTGGCTGCTGAGTGTTCAGGAATGAGATCACAGGCGACGGTGCTGCAGAAATATTTTTATCTTAAGAGGTCCTTAAGTAGAACATTCACTTCTCAGAGTGTTTCTCTAATGCTTAATAAGGATGATTATGTTTTGAGATGATTGCTCAAATAGGAGCAACTGGTTATTCATTTCTAACATTTTTCAATAGTAAAATGTTCACCCAAGCAAATAGCACTTAGATTTGTATTAAAAACAAGGCTATGGATCTTGCCAAATAGGTTTTTCTTGATAGTAGCAGGCCTGGTCAGCAGTTTCTAATAGCATAACATGTAATTATTGTACTAACTTTGGTCAAAAAGATTGCTGTTTCCCAGGGAAGCCTCAGTACTTCCATAGAGTAATTACCAAGGAAAGACCCTGGAGGAAGACTTAAATTGTAAGAAATCTGTAAAGACAATGTCAGCACCGGGATGAAGACAGCTCCTGGCCCACAAGGTCATCTATGGATAGCGCACCTATCTCCTAACATACTAGGAAGAGCTGTAACCGAATGAAATAGTCAATAGTGAAAAAAAAGAAGAGGAACTGAAACTCACGATAGCCATCTCTTGGAAACAGATTTCAAAGATTCACTGTCAAACCAACCTGTGTTTTTAAATTCATCCTTTAATGGTTGCGAGCTCATCTTCCTTAGCAAGAACATTAGTACGAAAACTGCCAAAGAAACTATCAAGCTCAGGCCCAAACAGGTCCAAAGAATCATATTTGTTCCTTTCACTGAGTTGGTCATACCTTCATTAAAAGAATGTCAGAGAAATAATGAGCTGATTGCATGATAGTCACATCACATATAAATTATTTTCCATTCAGTACCTCTAATTTATCCACATTGACATTTGAATTCTAAATACCACTTAATTAGAAAGACTGATAAGTCTATCTTACTAATAGTGCTGAATAAAAGTGAATTTAGTTCCAAATAATTACTTTGTTCCTGTAAACATTTAAACTGTAGTCTTGTTTCCTTTTTTGTTTTGGATCAGAAAATCTCATCATCTTTCCTGTAATGTTAATCCTCTGAATAAATGGTATAGAAAATATTTCACAGTCATGAACAGTCGTTCAGGCAGTCTTACCTGCGTTACAGTAACGTTGGCACGTTGGAGGAGGGGTATGGAAACATCGGAGGTGACAAGGTTTGCAAGCGTGCAGCAAGCTGTCAAAATACTCATTCTGGAAGCACTGCTGAGCCATCTGGAACTTGATTGCAAAAATAAGGGAACAACAGGAAGAACAGCACGGAAGAACAAATAAAATCTTGTCGAGAATTCCCCGGCAAATGCAGTGACAGCAGCTAGAATGTCGAGGAAATAAGGACTACTCGTTTCTGAGTGGGTTCTTATGGGGGCCGTTTGCTTACACCAAGGCTGAGTATTTGCATACCACCTCTAATTCAAGTTGCTAAGTTCAAGGTTTGGGAGGGGTAAGAGTAGGGTGTAAATATCAGGCCAAACCATACCTGAAACAGAAATTGCTAAATATAGAGAAAATGTCTCAGTCAGGTGACAGTTGCAAGATATAGACCAGCCTGGAGCACCAAGTGCAATGCCCATTTTTGGATCATCTATTTATGACCTTGAACTGGTCTGTGCGATGGGCTCCAGGAAGACAGCAAAGATAAGGTCTGTGCCTTTTAATAACTTCAAATCTAACAGAGAAGACAGAAATATACTAAAATATCCACAAAGTATAGTAACTGACAGAGTGAGAAAGAGGAGGGTGTCAACCTAACTACCAGGCTTTGAACATAGGAAACATTGCACATGACACTAACATAACTAGAGAAGTCTCAAGTAAAAGCTACATTGGCAAAAGGGCTGAAGGAAGATAAGTGATTTGTGTTCTATTGTTGAAATTTTAGAAAATACAGATGAGCAGATAGAAAAATATCCATAATCCAAGCATCCAGAAATAATAACTATTAATATTTGATGTATCAGGGGTCGGCAGGTGGCATGGTGGTTAAGGGCACTGGACTCCCAACATGGCCGACCACGATTCAAGTCCTGGACCTGGTGGCTTGTTTTCTCACTTTCTCTCTCTCCCCCCCTCCTTCTCTGGTCAAACTAAAATAAGTAAATAAAATTAAAAAAAAAAAAAAAAAACTATCTTTAAAAAAATAAAATATTTGATGTATCCCAGAAGTTGCAAACAGGTCTGCTGATGTCTTCTATTTGACCAACCCCATATATACATTATTCTAAAAAGGATTTCTAGGTAGGTGGGTAGATAGGTAAATTTGCATGGTGTTACAGTTTTGGGAGGTTTTTTTTTAAGATTTTCAAAATTTTATTTATTATTATATAGTTTGTTTTTGTTTTTTAATTTGGCCAGAGGAAGACAGAGAGGAAAAGTGAGAAAGCAAGCCACCAAGCCTAGGACTTGAACTGTGGTTGGCCATGTGGAAGTCCAGTGCCTCAACCACTATGCTACCTGTTAGCCCCTGTTTTTTGTTTTTTAATCATAAGGCACATGCTCTGAGAGAGACGAGAGACAGAGAGAAAGGGAAAGATCTTCCCACCTCAGGGGAGATGGCCACACCACAATCTCTTCTCTATACTTCTCTCTGGACTGTGGGCTCACACACGTGTCCAGTGTGTTTTTCAGGCAGACAGGCCCAGGACTCAGACTGCGGAGGTGGCCATGTGGGATCCAGTGTGTTAACCTTCGTACCACTCGCTGGCCCTATAGTGCATCTTTTAACATAAATGGAATCATTTGAGTTTGCTTTTAAGGATACTGAGTAAGACACCAATGTAGAGATGCCCAGAGGTCTTTCAGAGATATAACGCTCAATTAAAATATGAAGAACTGGTCAGTCACAATGCTGTAGTGGTAATACGATGCTCTGCAATTCTGAAGCCACATAAGGAGGTCCTGGGTTCAAGGGTCAGGAGCTCCCTGCACACATCAGACACCTGCACGTGTCCATGACCCTGGCTATCTAAGGCAGGGGGTAGAAATGGGGCTTGGTCACACTGCAGTTGCTTCTGCATTTTCCATCCTGTCAGATTTCGGGTGTGCACATACATGCACCTGGTGTATTTTTCAAGCCACCAGGGCCAGTATTTGGACTTTGGTCAACCATGTCAGATCCAACTTTTTTAACCACTAGGCATATGGGACTGGCAAGAAAGAAAGCTCTTGTGGTTTTTGTTTCTTGGGTTTTCTTTATTTTTAAAGTTTTCTCCATAGGGTACATGTGCTCACTGGAGTGACAGAGATAGTAAGGAGGAAAGTGAGAAATCACCCCCTAGGGGGTTGGCCATGCTGCAATCTCTTCTCCATTCTCCTGGGATTTGGGGCACACATGCATGCACACCCAGCATAAGTTTCAGACTGACAGGTATATAGGACTTGAACCAGTGCTGACCATGTGGGAGTCCAGTGCCTTAACCAACATGCTACCTACTAGCCTTCAGAAAGAAACTTTTAATAAAATAAAATGCAAGGAAATGGCAAATTCAAATTTCAGAAATAGTGATTATCTCTGAGGCAAATAGAGAGAAAGA
>NW_006159657.1:3077757-3104660 GCF_000334495.1 Tupaia belangeri chinensis | reverse complement strand
GAGTTATTAAAGAGGCTTCAGCTGGGGGCCAGTAGATGGTATGGTGGTTAAAGCACTGGACTCCAGGCGAAGCCTCTTTAATAGCCCCCTTGACCACATGGCCAACCACAGTTCAAGTCCTGGATCTGATGACTTCAAAATCACACCAGGCTCGTGTGCGTGTGTGCCCAAAATCCCAAGAGAAGAATATTGTAGTGTGGCCATCTCCCCCAGAGGGGGGGGGTCTCACTTTTTCTGTCTCTCTGTGTCTCTGGCAAGTGCATGTACTCTATAGCAAAAATCTCTCAAAAACAAGAAAGAAGTATATAATATTCAAATGTTGATGTTAAAATTCAAAAATCAGAAACAACATATTTTTTCAATACAGGACTCAAGCCTAGAAAAGAGCTTGGACTTAGATATTAATCAAAACCTCAAGATTCCTCCTGACGTCCGTGGGAGTGAGGTAAGTGGGTAAGGCTGCCTGGGTGGGATAGCCAGAAGTTGACATAGCTGGCCCAGGAAGTTCCATTCCCTCAGTTCTCGCCAAATGTTGACCTTTGGAAGACAGGCAAAGGCCACAGGAAAAGCATGATTAGAGAAGTAGGAGGAGGACAAAGATTATCTCCCTGAACAAGCTAAGCTAGAAGAGAGTTTCAGGATGGGATGGACCGTGGGGTCAGATAATACAGAACAGGGCCACATGGTGGTGCAGCAGGAAAACAATGCTCTTCAAGGCAACTCTCACATGAAGGTTCCCAGCCCAAGCTGGAGACTTCCCTGAGTGTGGTGGACACTCATTCGCCCATGATCAGAGTAAATAGCAATTTCAAGACCTTATTGGGTGTGCACGCCCGCTCTGTCTCTCCCTCTCATGGAAGAAATAAACAAACTTTGAAAATTCTACAGAGGACCAGCCTTGCACCTTTGTAGCTCAGGGAAACAGTTCCCACATGGCCAACCATGGTTCGAATCCTGGCCCCCCAGTAGCTTGAAAAGCATGCCAAGCACAGGTATGTGTGTGCCCAAGATCTCGACAGGGTGGAAAAATGGAGAAGGGATTGTGTGACCATGCCCTATTAGAGGGTGCTTTCTCCTCCTCCCTCTTTCTGTATAGTGAATACATGTGCCCTCTGGCAACTTAAAATTTTTTAACTAAAATAAAGGTTTAAAAAATTGGAGGGGGCAGCAGGGATCGTGCCCAAAGTCCCAAAAGAAGGAGAAATGGAGAAGAGGTGATAGATTGCAGCATGACCATGCCCCATGAAGGGTTCTCTCTTTTTTTAAGGATAATTTATTTTAATTTTATTTATTACTATTATTTTACTTCAACAGAGAGAGAAAGGGAAAGTGAAAAAGCAAGCTGCCAGGTTCAGGACTAGACTGTAGTTGACCATGTGGGAGTCCAGTGCCTTAACCACCATGCCACCTGCCGGCCCTGGAGGATGCTTTCTTGTGTTCTCACTATCTGGCACATGTGCACTCTGGCAGTTTTCAAAAAAAAATTCTAGGGCTGGCCCTATGGCCTGGTGATTAAGGAAGCTGTAACCACTGGATTCCCACCTGAGATCCCTTTCTGGATGGCACAGAAAGACACTCATTTCTTTTTTTTTAATTCTTTTTTTTTTCTCTCTCTATTTATGATAGAGCACATGAGAGAGAGGGGGAAGTACCCTCCACAAGGTCTGGTCATGCCATGATTCCCTTGCTCCAGCTCTTCAGTCCACTGGCTCCTGGGTGCTCGTGGGCCCTGTATGTTTCAGACTGTCAGGTCAGGGATTCAAACCAGGATCACCATGTGGGATCTAGCTTCTATTGAGCGGTAGATTAGATCTGCTCCATGTAGCTGGTCATCTGTCTCTCTCTTTTTTTAATGATAGCACATGCACACACAAGGGAGAGGGCGTATGAGAGAGGGAAATAAGTACCTTTAACAGATTCTCACCTGCCACATTTGCCTCCCCAGGTCCATCAGCTCTTCAGGATCCTGGGCACCCACATGAGCTCAGTGTGTTTCCAAGCCTACCAGGGGACCCAAACCCGTGGTCAGCCACATGGCTTCCACTTGCAGGACACTTGTGTTACCACTATTCCACAGAAGCTGAGCCAAGATGCTCTTACTTCTAAACGTTCTCCCTAGTAATCTTACCTGCTCCCATAGTTTTAAATATGTTAATTCCCAAACCAATGTGTCTAACATCAACCTTTTCCCTAAAATCCAAACCCATGTACCATATACTTGATATTTCCACCTCAAACTCTAATCAGTGTCTCAAATTTCTTTTTTATTTTTTTTGAGAGGTTTTTGCTATAGGGCATGTGCACTCGCCAGAGAAACAGAAAGCGAGAAATCATCCCCTGGCGGGGATGGTCACACCGCATTCCCTTCTCCATTCTTTTCTCGGGATCTTGGGTATGCACACACACGCGCGCCTGGCATGAGTTTAAGCCACTGGGTCCAAGACTCTAATTGTGGTCAACCACATGGGAGTCTAGTGACATAGCCATTACGCCAACTGCTGGTCCCTCAAATTTCATTATATTAAAGTACATTTGAGGAGCCACCAGGTGGTGCATCGAGGCTCTGGACTCCCACATGGGCAATCATGGTTCAAGTCCCAGACCTGGAGGCTTACTTTTTCACTTTTCCCTTTCTCTGGTCAAATTAAATAATAATAATAAGTAAAATTAAAGAATTTAATAAAATAAAGCACCTTTGATTCTCTAAAAGGAAGATAGCATATGCTCTTTTGATCAAACTTACTTGATCATAGAATCACTTTTTTCTTTCTTTTTTTCATTTTTTTTTTCTTTTTTTGCTGCAGGGCACGTGTACTCACCAGAGACAGAGAGAGAGGGAAGGTGAGAAATTGCCCTTCAGGGGGAATGGCAATGCAACAGTCTCTTTTCCTCCACTCTCCTCTTGGGATTTTAGGCACACATGCAAGTGCACTCAACATGTTTTTCAAGCTGCTAGGCCTGGGACTTGAACAGTAAGGTCAGCCATGTGAGATCCAGCCACTTTAACTACTACTTCTCCAGCTGACCCAAGAATCACTTTTTCCAAGGCTCACTTAAGAACATTTAGGAACATAAGTTTTGTGGAACACAATTTGGGAATAATTAGTCCAGGTTAGCTCCACAATTCCTGCCAGTTCTCAAAGTCTATGATTTGTGGACTTAAAAGAACAACAATAAAACAAAAATAGCATGATTTTTTTTAACTTATCGAGTGCATGTACACTTGCCAGAGAGAGACAGAGAGAAATGGCAAACAAAAATGCACCCCTCATGTGGGACTGTCGTGCCACAATCTCTTCTCCATTTCTTACACCCTTTGGAATTTTAGGCTCACACACACATGCACCTGGCATGTTTTTCAGGCTGCACATTGAATCACCAGCACATTGATCTTGGACTCTCAGCCTCCAAAACTATGAGAAAAAAATTGCTAGTGTGTGAGCTTCCCAGTCTGTGGTAGCTAATTATAGCAGTCCAAGCAGACTCAGATAGTTAAGAAAACAACCCCTGGGAGCCGGTCCTATAGCCTAGCGGTTAAGGGAATTGGATCAACATGACTGACTGCAGTTTGACTCCTGGCTCTAGTGGCTAACACACCAAGTGTGTATTTGTACATGACCCAAATCCCGACAGAATGGAGAAGGGATTGCGTGTGGCATGATCATGTCCCATTGGAGGGGTTTGTTCTCTCTCTGTGTCTGTGTCTCTCTAGTGAGAGAGACAGCCTCTTTCATTCATAGCTTCTGACAATGAATGAAAGGAAAAGAAAAGAACAAAATATAAACCCCTGAGATTTGGGTGTCATTTGTTATTGCAACATAACCTCATTTATCTTGACTAATACAACCTAAAGCCATTGTATGAACCATTTTGCGATACTGCCTCTTTACTTCCACTAAAAACTTATAATAAACATTTATGACTGAGCAATCCCTCTCTAGGTCACTGCAGTCCAAAATTAAAGAAGCCTCAAAAGAACACAAAACTAACAGTGCAAAGAAATAGCTAACACTGAGCCAGAAACCTCAGCCCTCCACTGCACATAAACTGCAGATGGGTTACTTTCTTCTTCAATTCGAAACAGAGCCTGAGGGAAGTGTGCCTCATGCTCAGGGGAGTTGGAGGAGATGAAACAGCTCAGAGCCAGGCTCTAATGAAGCAGGAAGCTCAGAAGCCCTGCCAAGTGAGTCCCAGTAGCAGAGGAGCCCAATGCAAAGATGTTCTTCTGTCCTTCCCTCCCTCTTAGATCTCTGCACATCCCTCAGAAGCCTTGTTTGCTTGTGGACCTGGAAAGGCTGATTTGGGGCCAATTCTCGAGGCCCTCTGCTAGTTTTCCATGAGCATTCTCTTTGAAGATCAATCTTCTGAACTGTTTTCTCTCCGCCCTATCCGAAGTGCCTCACTCTGTCAGCCCTTTAGAATTTTTCAAAGTGGTTTTGCTCTGATTTCCAGGGTGCCCTGACTGTTGATGACTGTAAGGCTCTTCTTCTCAGGGAAGTTTGATTTTTTTTTTTTAATCACAGACTTCTTCCCATGACACTTTTTGTCTCCACTTTCTTTTTTTTATTATTTTGGAGAGGTTTTTGCTATAGGGGGTATGCGCTCGCCAGACAGACAGAGAGAGACAGAGAGACAGAAAGCAAGAAATCACCCCCCAGGGGGGATGGCCACACCGCAATCCCTTCTCCTCCATTCTCCTCTCGGGATCTTGGGCATGCACGCATATGTGCCCGGTGTGAGTTTAAGCCTCTGGGTCTAGGACGCGAACCTCGGTCAACTACGTGGGAGTCCAGCGACATAGCCATTATGCTAACTGCTGGTCCCAACACTTTTTGTTTTTATTTTTTAAGTTTTTCATAGGGTGACTATCATTGCAATGAAGCAGGAAGCTCAGAAGCCCTGCCAAGTGAGTCCCAGTAGCAGAGGAGCCCAATGCAAAGATGTTCTTCTGTCCTTCCCTCCCTCTTAGATCTCTGCACATCCCTCAGAAGCCTTGTTTGCTTGTGGACCTGGAAAGGCTGATTTGGGGCCAATTCTCGAGGCCCTCTGCTAGTTTTCCATGAGCATTCTCTTTGAAGATCAATCTTCTGAACTGTTTTCTCTCCGCCCTATCCGAAGTGCCTCACTCTGTCAGCCCTTTAGAATTTTTCAAAGTGGTTTTGCTCTGATTTCCAGGGTGCCCTGACTGTTGATGACTGTAAGGCTCTTCTTCTCAGGGAAGTTTGATTTTTTTTTTAATCACAGACTTCTTCCCATGACACTTTTTGTCTCCACTTTCTTTTTTTTATTATTTTGGAGAGGTTTTTGCTATAGGGGGTATGCGCTCGCCAGACAGACAGAGAGAGACAGAGAGACAGAAAGCAAGAAATCACCCCCCAGGGGGGATGGCCACACCGCAATCCCTTCTCCTCCATTCTCCTCTCGGGATCTTGGGCATGCACGCATATGTGCCCGGTGTGAGTTTAAGCCTCTGGGTCTAGGACGCGAACCTCGGTCAACTACGTGGGAGTCCAGCGACATAGCCATTATGCTAACTGCTGGTCCCAACACTTTTTGTCTCTGCTTTCAACAGCAACTACCACAAGACACGAAACACTGAGAATGGTACCCGCACCATTAGACGATTGGAGAAGCAGACGGAAATCCTTCCAGTCAGTAACTATGGATCATGGGCCTACCGTATACTAGGCATGATGCAGAGTACAACAGTGAGCCCACCGTAAGATGTGGTTCTTTGCCCCGATGGAGTTTATAGTCTGGTGAGGAAAACAAACAAACAAAAAAGTAATAAAGTACGTACAATTTGAAATCCCCCCCAGGAACATCCATTCAATCACCCTGTCATCAAATTTCTATTGAGTGCCAGCTATTTGCCAGACACAGTGTAAGGCCCTGGAGACTAAGAAGTGAATAAAATGGCTATAGTGCGGGCCTCCTGCAGCTCAACATTGCACAGAGGAAGGTCACTGAACAGTAGTGGTTCCGTGTGCTCTTTCCAGGTGATGGGTGCTCCACGGTGATGTCGTAGGAGGGGCTTTCCTCTACTACCCACCCAGCAGTGGAGAGACACACCAACTTTCTGTTTGAGCTGGCCATGTAGCATGGCAGTCAGGCGCTGTGGAGAGGAAGCTAGATCCCACATGGCCAGCCAGGATTAGAATCCTGACCCCATCAGCTTGAGAAATACTCTTCAGCACACACATACACAGGATTATGATGGAGGGAGAATTGAAGGAAGGAGGATGACAGTGCGGCTTGCCCCACTGGCAGTTCTCGCTCCTTCTCCTCTCACACACAAGTACGCCTTCTGGCCTAAAGAAAAAGAAAGAACATTCTCTTTACATTGGAAACACTTTTAATTTCTTTTAGCCAACTCATATCTCTGGATATTCCCTTTTAGTTCACATTAGATTAAACAAGTCCTCATTAAAATGTGATTTAGGGGCATGTAAAGTTCATTGGGAAGATGATTACACATCAGAATGCCAAGAGCAATAACTCAATTTCTCTTTCAGATCATCTTGTTTAGGATTTTTAAAAATTCAATAAAATTAGTATTTGACACAAGATTTTAAAATATGAAGACTGGAAACTCTGTCTGAATCAAAGAACCAAAGCCCTGATTTAAGATTTTGAAAATGTTCTAACATAACATGAGGGGTTCCAGTGCAGGAAAAGTGAAGTGAACACACTCCTCCTTGTTTCCCCTCTGATTTTAGCTATGAAACTAAGCCAGAGTGGGGCCAGCAGGTGGCGTGGCGGTTAAGGGAGCTGGACTCCCATGTGTTTGACTGCAATTTGAGTCCCAGACCCGGCAGCTTGCTTTCTCATTTTCCCTCTCTCTCACTTTGTCCCTTTCTGGTCAAAAAAAAATGAATGAAGTTAAATAAAATAATTCTTTAAAAAAAAAGAAAGACTTTGAAACAGACCATTGCTTACTCCTGATTGCAGGCTGGCCATTTGGTGACATGCACAAGACAGATCTCACTGCACCAAAAAGCCTTTGAAAAGTGAACTGGCACTAGAATCACAGCCTACACAAGATGGGTGAGCATGCTCAGTCTGAGCCTAACTAGTTTGATTGCCTGCTAAAACAAAAATACCTCATCTCATCAGCCATTACATTTTCTTGAAATACTAGAAAAAAGTTCACATAACCCAAGAAATGGCAGAAAAGAGGAAATGGAAAAATAAGAAACAGAGAAAAAACAGAAAACAAATTATAAAAATGTAGACCTTAATCCAAGCATATTAATAATTATGTTGGGATGGGACCGGCAGATGGCGTAATGGCTACATTGCTGGACTCCCATGTAGTCAAATGTGGTTTGTGTCCCAGATCCGGCAGCTTAAACTCATGCTGGGCATGTGTGCGTGCGTGCCCAAGATCCCTAGAGGAGAATGGAGGAGAAGGGATTGTGGCATGGCCATCCCCCCTGGGGGGAGTGATTTCTCGCTTTCTGTCTGTCTCTGTCTTTCTGGCAAGCACATGCACCCTATAGCAAAAACCTCTCAAAAAAAAAAGAATATATATATATATATATATATATTATGCATATGTGTGTGTGTGTGTGTGTGTGTGTGTATGTTGGGGACCAGCAGATAGCATAGCAGTTATGTCACTGGACTACCATGTGGTTGACCATGGTTTGAGTCCCAGATCCAGTTGACTGGGTACATGTGCATGCATGCCCAAGATCCCAGGAGAAGAAAAGAGAAGGGTTGAGGTGTGGCGATCCCCCCCAGGGGCTGATTTCTCACTTTCTGTCTCTCTGTCTCTCCAGCAAGCACACACACCCTATAGCAAAAATCTCTCCCTCCAAAAAAAATAATAATTACGTTGAGGCCCAGTCTCTGCAGCAGTTGGTAACATATTGGTCTGTGGAGCTAGAAGCCATGTGTCAAGCTGCAGTTCAAATCCTTGCCCCAGTTGCCCTAAAAACATCAGACGCATGCACATGTGAGCAGCCTCCAGAACTGTGAGAAACATATTTCTGTTGTTTATAAGCAACTATTGGGCTGGTTCTATGGCCTAGTTGTTAAGGGAGCTGGATCCCATATGGCTGACTGTGCAGTTCAAATCCCAGCCCAGTGGCTTGAAAAATACAGTAGGTGGGACCAGCAGATGGCATAATAGTTTTGTCGCTGGACTCCCACGTAGTTGACTGCAGTTCGAGTCTTGGACCTGGCAACGTAAAACTCATGCTGGGTGTATGTGTGTGCATGCCCAAAATCCCAAGAAGAGAATGGAAGAGCAGGGATTGTGGTATGACCATGTCCCCTGAGGGGGGTGATTTCTCGCTTTCTATCTCTCTGTCTCTCTGGCAAGCGCACACAACCTATAGCAAAAATTTCTCTTAAAAAAAAGAAAAATACACTAGGCACATATGCATGTGTGCATGCATGCCTGAAATCCCAAATGATAGGGAAATGAAGGTGAAGGAATTATGGCATGACCACACCCTATGGGAGGGGCTTTTTTCCTCTCCCTCTCTGTTTCTCTGATAAATATACATGTCCTCTAGCCAAAAAAGAAAAAAAAAAAAAAAAAAAGAACCTAGTTTATTATATGAACTGCTTTGTTATAGCAGCCCACACAGACTCACAGACTAAGACGGGAGCTGTCCCATACATTGTGGAGTGTTTAGCAATGTCCCTAACCTCTACTCATTGGATGCCAGAAATACTTCTCAACTAAACCCAACCAGTTATGAGAGTGACAAATGTCCTCTGGAAAAATCACCCGTAGTTAAGAACCACTGCCCTGCAGAAATGAAAAATTAGGTTCACATAAGACTTGCATAATGTTCACAGCAACTCTACTCACAATCATCAAAAAACTGGAAACAACCCAGAAGCCCTTTGACAGATAAACTGAATGCAGTACACCCACAGAATGGAATGCTGTGCAAAAACAAAAAGAGAACAAACTAATAATACACACAAAACCGCAGACGAAACTCAGAGGTAGTGCAGAGTGAAAGAAGCCAGTGTCGAAGGTTCCACACTAAATGACTCTGTATAACATTCCCAAGAAGAATTCTCTATTAACAGTCCTGATTAGGAACAGGTCAATGGGTACCAACAAGTATCTATCTCACTGGACTCCCACATGGCCAATGGAGATGCAAGTCCCAGACCCGGTGGCTTAAAACTCATGCCAGGCACATGTGCACACGTGCCCAAAATCTCAAGAGGAGAATGAAGGAGAAGAGATTGCAGCATGGCCGTCCCCCAAGGGGGTGATTTCTCACTTTCTCTCTCTGTCTCACCAGTGAATACACACACCTTATACCAAAAATCTCTCCAAAAAAAGAACAGGTCAGTGGTTGAGGAATTAGACGAGCAAGAGTGACTACAGTAGGTAGCAAAGCATGTTTGTTTGTTTTTCAAATTATTTTTAAGTTTGTTTTAGGGCTTTTATGGTTAATTCTTATTTTTATCTGTATTAAATAACTTATTTTTCAATAAACATATGTTGCTTTTATAATAATAAAATATTTAGTTATAAATATTTAATTTATAATTGAATTACAATTTGAGAAATCTTCTGTTTAAAGCCAATAAAATCTTTCCTTTTTTTTTTGAGAGACAGATTTTTGCTATAAGGCACATGTGCTTGCCAGAGAGACAGAAAGAGAAATCATGCACACACACCTAGCATCATGAATTTCAAGCCACCAGGTCCGGGACTCGAACTGCAATCAGCCATGTGGGAGTCCAGTGATGTAACCATCATGCCACCTGCTGGTTTCCCAACAAAATCTTTCTTTCTTTTTTTTTTTTTTTGAGAGGTTTTCGCTATAGGGCGCGTGCACTCGCCAGACAGAGAGACATAGAGACAGAAAGCGAGAAATCACCCCCCAGGGGGGATGGTTACGCCGCAATCCCTTCTCCTCCATTCTCCTCTAGGGATCTTGGGCACACATGCACACGTGCCCGGCGTGAGTTTTAAGCCACCAGGTCTAGGACGCGAACCGCGGTCGACTACGTGGGAGTCCAGCAACATAGCCATTATGCTAACTGCTGGTTCCCAACAAAATCTTTCTATACACCAGGTTAATTGAAGTACAAAATGATTTAATAATGATGGCATAGGGAATAAGTTAGTATAGGATATGGATTAAGAGTGTCGTCTTTAAGTTTATTGTTTCTTCCACGAGCAAGACAGATATAAAAAACAAAAAATACACACTCAGGCAGAACCCACAATAGGGTCTTGATATTGTGATCCACCCCCAGCCTCATTTGGCCCCAGGTCAAGAGCACACAACACACACCTAGCATGTTTAGGGACGTCTCTGGATATGAACCAGGAACCCTCCCATATAGGTCAGCCTTGCAGAGTGTCATGTTTTTCCACTGCACCACCATCCAGCGCCCTATATCGCGGTCTTTGTAATCATGCAGCCTGGGCTGGCCCTGCCGTGCAGCGTTGGGTGCTGTGTGTTGAGAGCTGGATCCCATGCGGCCGACTGTAGCATGAGTTCCATGGCCAGCAGCTTAAGGGATGTGCCAGGCATGTGTGCTAATGTACCTGGAGTCCTGATGGGATGGAGAAAGGAGGAAGGGAGAATTACAGCATGATTACATCCTAATTGGGGGGGGGGGGGGGGGGTTCTCACTCCCTCTCTCTCTGTCTTGCAAATAAATAGATAAGAAACAGGCAACCCTGGTTTAAATTCCAGTTGTGTGGAACATGATGGCATATGCCCCAACACATAGTTACTGGACACCAGAGAACTCTGGCATTGGGACCAGTGCTCACTCGCTCGCTCTCTCTGTCTCAAATTCTCATTGTCTCCTGGAAAAATCGCCCGTAGTTAAGAACCACTGCCCTGCAGAAATGAAAAATTAGGTTCACATAAGACTTTCATAATGTTCATAGCAACTCTACTCACAATCATCAAAAAACTGGAAACAACCCAGAAGCCCTTTGACAGATAAACTGAATGCAGTACACCCACAGAATGGAGTGCTGTGCACTTATTAGATGTCTGACCTAACAATGACCCTGACCTAGAGAAGTGGAACAGCAGCTGCTATCAAGGGTTGCTATAAGGGTATCCCAGGCCATCCATGTAATGCAATGACTTCAGGGCCTCCCACATAGGAAATCATCTCTGAGTAGCTTTTCATATGTACTGGATGATAAATATTTTTAAAAATTTTGCCAGAGGTGGGCTGGCAGGTGGCATGGTGGTTGGAGTGCTGGACTCCCACATGGCTGACCGTGTTTGAGTCCCAGACCTGGCTACTTGCTTCCTCATTCTCCTTTATCTCTCTCTCTATCTATCTCTCTCTGGTCAAATGGAAGAATAAGAATAAATAAATAAATAAAATTAAATAAATATTTCTTTTACAAAAAATTGCCAGAGGGTATAAGCACTCACTAAAGAGACTGAGAGGGGGAAAGGAGAAAGCACCCCCATGGTCATCCTGCAATCTCTTTTCTCCCACCTCTCTCTCTCTTCAGAATTTTAGGCACACACACACACATGTCCCCGGCATGTCTCTCAAGTCACCAAATCTGGGACTTGAACTGCACAGTCAGTCATGTGGGATACAGCTCCTTAACCACCAGGTCCACGCTGGCCTGATGAATATGTTCAAGTTTGAGTAGCTCCACATCTGCAGCTTCTACATCACCTAGATGGACTTCAGGGACACTCTTCATACGGTCTTCACATTTTGAACATGCCGCCAATATTCACCTACAAATATTTGTTAGTATTACGTGGCATCTAATCATCTAAACCTATTACACATCAAAGGATTGAGAGTATCATTCAACCTGCCAAGCATATTATTTAGAGCCAGCCCATGGCATGGTGGTTAAGGCAGGTGGATCCCACATGGCTGACTGCAGTTCAAGTCCTGGATCTGACAGCTTGAGAAACACACCAGGCACATGTGTGTGTGCCCAAAATTCCACTAAAGGAGAAACAGAGGAGAAAGGATTGCAAAGCAACCATACCCTGTGCGAGGGTGCATTCTCACTTTCTCTCTGTCTCTTCCAGGGAGCACATGCAACATCTGGGGAAAAAAAAATTTTTTTTTAATGAATATTATTTATAAAATCCTATAGGCCTTAGGCCAGCTCTATAGCCTAGTGGTTAAGGGAGGCAGACTCCACATGGCTGACTGTGGTTCAAATCCTGACCCCAGTGGCTTAAAAAACAATGTCAGGCAGGGGTGCATGCCCAAAGTGGATGGAGGAGTGAAAGAGAAAGGATTATGGCATGACCACACTCTGCTGGGAGTGCTTTCTCTCACTCTCTCACTCTCTCTCTGGTCAAATTTAAATAAATAAATAAAGTTAAATAAAATAATTCTTTTTTACAAAAAGAAATCATCCAGACATCTGAAGCTAGCACATTTTCCACAACTGCCTCACTTCGTTTTCTTCATAATGGAGGTTTCGATACAAAATGTAGTGAGGAAATTGACAGTGAGAAGGAACCCGAAGGTCCCAGCATGGTTGTGTGCTACGATATGATATGCATTGCCATTTTATCACAGTCATATTCTAATACATTCTTGTCTGGGAGACAGAAAGCTCCAGAACTGATGCTTCAGATTAAATGTGAAAAGCAAATTCCTGCCTTGACTCAAGGTGACTGTCTCTCTCTCTGGGACACAGAATGCAAATGTATGCTGCTGCTGCTTTATTTATTTATTTGTTTATTTATTTAATGCCCAGAGGGCAAGCCAGAGAGAGAGGAAAAAAACACACCCCAGCCAGTGTGGTCATTGCAATCCTTTCCCGTCCATTTCTCCATCCTGTCATGATCCCCGGCGTGCACACACATGCACCAAGTGTGTTAAAGCTGTTGAGGCTGAGATTCAAACCACACTCAGCCAGGTGGAATCTGGCTTTCAGAGCACAAGGCTTAAACACTGTGCTATGGGGCTGAACTTCTCACTTCAACTTCCTAATGCATACTTCATTTTCCTGACCTTTGCTCTAATTTAGCTGCAATAGTAACTTCAAATCACAGGAAAGGTCCCCTACATACAGGAATCACATCACAGAGTCAGACTGATTTGGGATCCTGGCCAAGCACCTATACTTACTAGCATGTGGCTTTGGTCGATTTATTTTTTGTTTGGAGAGAGGTTTTTTGTTTGGTTTGGTTGTTTTTGCTTTTTGCAATAGGGCGTGTGCACTCCCTAGAGAGAAAGAGAAAGACAGAGAGACAGAAAGTGAGAAATTACCCCCCCCAGGGGTGATGACCATGCTGCAATCTCTTCTCCTCCATTTGCCTCTCAGAATTTCGGGTATGCATGCACACACACCCAGTGAGTTTCAAGCCACCAGATCCAGGACTTGAACCATGGTCAACCATGTGGGAGTCCAGTGCCCAAACCATTAAGTCACCTGCTGGCCCCTGGTCAAATTATTTTTAGACTGTCTATGCTTTGGGGACTTTCTCTGAGAAGAGAAATGTAATGATATGACCTATCACGTAACTTGTGAAATTAAATGAGATAATATTTAAGGTAGTAGTGAAGCACAGGCTGTGGACTGAGAGTGGTCCTCCAAGAGAAAGAGAATTTCCTCACTTCATACTTCACTAGTGAACTTGGTACCCCACTGTAGCTCAGCAACCGCCATGCAGCAAGGACTCAATAGCTGGTGGTCGTTTTACTTTATTTATTTATTTCTGAAGAGGTTTTTGCTATAGGGCGCATGTGCTCACCAGACAGAGACAGAGAGACAGAAAGCAAGAAATCACCCCCCAGGGGGAATAGCTATGCCGAAATCCCTTCTCCTCTATTCTCCTCTCAGGATCTTGGGCACGCATGTACACGCACCCGGTGTGAGTTTTAAGCCACTGAGTCCAGGACTTGAACCGCAGTCGACTATGTGGGAGTCCAGCGACATAGCCATTACAACAACTGCTGGTCCCACTTTATTTTATTTTAATAACACTTTTATTAAGCTATAAGTCATACGGGAACCAGCAGTTAGCGTAATGGCTATGTCGCTGGACTCCCACGTAGTCGACCGCGGTTCACGTCCTGGACCCAGTGGCTTAACCTCACGCCGGGTGCATGTGCATGCATGCCCAAGATCCCCAGAGGAGAATGGAGGAGAAGGGATTGCGGCGTGACCATCCCTTCTGGGGGGGTGATTTCTCGCTTTCTGTCTCTATGTCTCTGTCTGTCTGGCGAGCGCACGCGCCCTATAGCGAAAACCTCTCCAAAAAAAAATAAATAAATAAAAAGAATGCCTTTAAAAAAAAAAAGAATGCCTTTAAAAAAAAAAGATATAAGTCATATACTACATAGATTACTCTTGTAAAGTGTATAATTTGGGCTAGCCCCATAGCCAAGTGATTAAGGGAGCCAGATCCCTCATGGTCGACCGTGCGGTTTGAATCCTGGCCCAGCGACTTGAAAATACACCAGGTAATGTGCCTGTGTGCCCAAAATACTTACAGGATGGAGAAATGGAGGAGAAGGGATTATGACGTGACCATACTCCGTTGGGAGGTACTTCCTTCCTCTCTCTGTCTCTATCTCTCTGGCTAGTGCACATGCCCTCTGGCAATTAAGTACATAATACAGTGGGTTATAAAATATTTAATCAGTCCAAAAATAAACTATGTTCATAGCATGATTTCAAGTTTCACCCATGTTATAGCATGGATCCGTACTGCATTCCTTTCTGTTTTGTCTGGGTCCATGACATTTGTATTGTTTTCACATTTTAGCTGTTTTGAATACTGCCACTATGAGCACTGGTGCACAAATCTTCATGTGCCATCTTTCCAGTTCTCTTGAGTATATAGCAAGCAGTAGGGCCGCATGGTCGTTCTATGTTTAACTTTCTGAGGAACCGCCATCATGTTATTATTTACCATGATTTTCATCTGAATTCCTTGTTTCTACAACTACCTGGCACTCATAGTAACTCAGTGATCACCAGAGACTAGTGTTTCCTGAAATAAATAAATTTCTTTTTTTTTATTTGCTATGGGATGCATGTGCTCGCTGGATACAGATTGAGAGAGAGAAAAAAAGCAAGAAAGCCTCCCCCAGGGGGAGTAGCCAAACTGCAATCCCTTCTCCATTCTCATCTCAGGATTTGAGGCACACACACATGCACCTGGCACATTTTCTTCTTCTTTTTTTTTTTTTTAAATGAGAGATTCTTGCTGTAGGGCACATGTGCTCACTGGAGAGAAAGACAGAGACAGAAAGTGAGAAATCATCTGCCCCAGGAGAGATGACTATGCTGCAATCTCTTCTCCTTCATTTTCCCCTTGGGACCTTGGACATGCATGCACATGCGCCCAGTGTGAGTTTAAGCCACCAGGTTCGGGACTTGAACCACAGTCAACTACATGGGAGTCCAGCAATGGAACCATTACGCCATCTCCTGGTCCCACCTGGCATTTTTTTCAAGCCACTGGGTCTAGGACTTAAACTGTGCAGTCAGCCATGTGGGATCTACCCACCTTAATATCCATGCTGCCTGACTGGCCTCTAACATAAATTTCAAGAAACTCCAGTCTCAGATAATGTTCCATGAGAAAAAGGTTTCCCATTCAAAAAAGCTTGGAAAATGGTGCATGCCAAATAACTCAAAGTTAAAATTGATGGTTATATATGAAGTGTTCTATGCATATCCTATAATAGAGGATACTGTGGTCCCAATGGTTCTCAAATGTATGTGACCAACAGGCCCTTTTATAGACATTGCCTGTCAATAGAATTCAGCATCTACAGAACCCATTTGGGGAAATGCTATTAGAGTCATAGACAACACAACTAGAATACACAGACATTTGTGACTAATCAAGATGTTTCTCCAGTCCATGAATCTCACTATCTTGGGGAAGATAAGTGTAACTTTGAATGCCTGGAGGCAGCAGCGCCTGAAGTCAGTTGCATGCAACTTTTCAGATACATGGGCCAATAAATTCCTTTTCCTTTAAATAAAGGTGAGTTTATTTTCTGTCTCTTGTATCTTAAAGAGTCTGATGAATTTGAGTGAGCTACTTCTGGATTTTTCTGATAGGCACTCAAGACTATCAATACGAAATTCTATCTACAAGCAAGCTCTTCAGACACCAATGCTGAATTTAGGATTTATGTTACAAGCCTTGGAATGCTGAAAATGCCTGACCAAGATAGCATTAAAACTGCCTGTCTCTCACTTTTTTTTTTTTTTTTTTTTTTTTTTTGATGGTTTGCTATAGAGCACATATGCTTACCAGAGAGAGAAAATGAGAAAGCACTCCCCTGGGAGATGGCCACTCTGCAACCCTATCTCCTCCATTCTCCTCTCCGGATTTTGGGCCTATACAGACATGCATCTGGTGTGTGTGTGTGTGTGTGTGTGTGTGTGTGTGTAAGAGTTACTTATTTAATTTTATCTATCATTATTATTTTTAAACTTGATATAAGCACCCACCAGAGAGAAATAGAGAGAGAGAGAGAAAATGAGAAAACAAGCCAGCAGGTCCAGTACTCAAACCATAGTTGGCCATGGGAAGTACAGCACCTTAACTACCACACCACCTGCTGGCCCCATCTGATGTATTTTTCAAGCTGCCATGTCTGGGGCTGGAACCATACCATCAGACATGTGGGATTCAGCCTCCCTAACCACCACACCACTGGCTGGCCTCTGTCTTTCCCATTTTGTTATTTGTTTTACCTTAGTGATGAGTGATAACTAGAAACATAGTCATATAGAGCTTAAAATATCTTGGTGAAATGTACCTCAGACAGGATAGTAAGCAAATGATTAAGCAAATAACAGTAAATATATTTTTTAAAGAAATATTTATTTACTTGTTTACTTATTTTAATTTGACCAGAGAGGGACTGACAGAGAGAGAGAAAAAAAGTGAGAAAGCAAGCCACCAGGTCCAGGACTTAAACCATGGTGAGCCATGTGGGATCCAGCACTCTTTACCACCATGCCATCTGCCAGCCTTGACAGTAAATATATTTTAATAAAATGTAAATTTTATGAAATCATTTTCAGTCAATTGACCAACTGAATTCTTCAACACTTACCTCATCAGTCTAAGATGTACTGACAGAGCTGGACAGGGGCACAGAGGTAGAACACTATACTCTGCAAAGCTGACCCACGTGAGAAGGTTCTGGGTTTGCATCTGGAGACCTCCTGAGAATGGTCAAATTTTAATTAATTAATTAATTATTTTTATAAAATTGCCAAAGTGTGTGCATGTTTACCAGAGACAGAGAATGAGAGGAGAAAGCACCGCCCTGTGGGATGGTCACACTGCAACCCTTTCTCCTCCGTTTCTCTTTCCTGCTGGGATTTTAGGCATACATGCACATGTGCCCAGCAGGTATCTCAAACTACTGGGTCTGAATCTCAAACCACAGATCAGCCATATGGGATCCAGCTGCCTTACCCATCAGTCCATATAGCCAGCCCTATAATCATTTTATCTATATAATTTTAATCTGTATATAACAGGGACCAGCAGATGAAGTAATGGGTATGTCACTGGACTTTCACGTAGTCAGTCATGGTTTGAGTCCTGGGCCCAGCAGCTTAAAATTCACACCAGGTGCATGTGTGTGTGTGCGTGCATGCCCAAGATCCTGAGAGGAGAATGGAGGAGAAGGGATTGTGGCGTGACATCCCCCCAGAGGGTTATTTCTCACTTTCTGTCTCTCTGTCTTTCTGCCAAGTGCACATGCCCTATAGCAAAAATCTCTCTCAAAAAAAAAAATAGTATATAACATAAAGGTATATTTGTATAATGAATGGATATTTTAGAAGATTTTATCTTTTAAAAAAAATTGCCAGAGGCTGTGAATCCTCACCAGAGACAGAGAGGGGGAAAAGAGCATTCCCAGTGGCATGGGAATGCTGCAGTTACTTCTCCATCTCGCCATCCTGTTGTGATTTCAGTCATACACACACACGTGCTCAGAGCATTTCTCAAGTCAACGGGGAAGGGATTCAAACATGTAGGCAGCCACCTGGGGCCCTACTCCAACCACTAAGTCAAAGCCAGCTCAGAAGATTTTACTTTATATTTTTAAAGAATTATTTTATTTAACTTTATTTATTTATTTATTTTAATTTGACCAGAGAGGGACGAGGGGGAAGTGAGAAAGCAAGCCTCCAGGTCCAGAACCCAATCCGTGGTCGGCCATGTGGGAGTCTAGCGCCTTTAACCACCACGCTACCTGCCAACCCTCAGAAGATTTTACTTTTTAATGAATAAAACAGTGGAGAAATTTCTCCTCTCCTACTGAGCATGGTGCTGGTCACTGTTCAATTCTCACAGCCTGGGACATTCTCAGAGTAAATTAAATCTCCAAAGAGTCTTCCTGTAAGTCTCCCCGAGTGATTCTGGGAATGCAGGTACCCACAACTACTACTGAGATGGGTTGAGAAACAAACACATATGTCACGAGGTGAGAAAGTCATGAAATACATACATGCACACTCACTCACGAGGAGACGGAAGGAGGGAAAGGCAGAGTGTGCTGCTTGAGGAGGTGGGTGCCTGTCTTCATTCTGTGCTGCTACAAGAGAATTCCACAGACTGGGTAATTTGAAATGAACAAAAATATACTTCTCATGGTTCTGGAGGCTGGGAAGTCCAATATCAAGGGGCCAGCATCTGGCAAGGGCCTCCTTACTTCATCACCCCATGATAGAAGGCAGGACAAGAGAGAGAGAAGACCAGACTCATCCTTTTGCAGGGAAGCCACTCCCACAGAGGCAGAATCTTATTGATCTAATCACCTATTAAAGCCCACCTCTCAACACTGCTTATTAAGGAGTGCTTCAGATGAACTTGGGAGACACATTCTAGCCATAGTGTGGCCTCAGGTCACAGTTCTGTCCTCCCAGGTCATAGCACTTTGACCAAAAGTCTTTCTGTTTTTGCCTACTAACTTTCAGGAGAATTTTTTATTTTGATAAATAATAATTGACAGGCCAGCAGGTGGAGTGATGATTAAGGTGGTAGATCCCACATAGCCGACTGTATGGTGTGAGTCCCAGACCCAGAGACTTGAAAATCACACAAGGCACTTGTGCATGCATGCCAAAAATCCAGAAAGGCGAATGGAAGAGAAAGGATTGCTAAGTGGCCATCCTCCCTGGAGGGGATGATTTCTCATTTATCCTTTCTCCATCTGTCTGTCCCTGGTGAGCACACCCTTCAACCAAAAAACTAAACAACTAACTATATAAAAATTAATAGCATGCTCATTTTGCTAGCTCCCTTGAGCTAGCTGTCATACCAAGATGTGTTTATATTTCTGTTTTCAATCATTTATGCCCTTCACTGCCAGACCTATTTTTAAAACTTTCCAAATCAAACAAAAGCAGTTTCAGAAAAACAGCTGGCCACATCGCAGTTTGGTTCAGTTCTATAGAAAGCCTGACTTTGTGGGATTTTTTCTAAGAAGAAAAGGTTCCCACCAATTTAGTATTTCAAGTCAATGAGAACTGTCAACCTTATTGAATAGCAAGAGCTTCAGCAACAGCTCTGAGTCAATAGGAAGATAGTTACAATATTTTAATTTATTTTACTTACGGGCCTTTTTTTAGAAGTTAATGGATATTCCCTTTACCCTGAACTTGATTCCCTAAATCTGATGTACTGTTATAAAATTATGAATATATGAATAATTTGCACACATTAAATTTTGAGACTGAAATGTGTCGCCATGTATTTTAAACCATTTTTGAAAATTTTCTGATTAAGAAGTGTTCAGAAATGGAGAGCATCAATTCAGAACTATGATTACTTTTATTTCTTTCCTTTTTTTTTTTTTTAGAGGCTTTGCCACTGGGTGCATGTGCTCTCCAGAGAGAGAAAGGCAGAGACAGGGAGAGGGAAAGTAAGAAATCACCCCCAAGGATGGATGGCCATGCTTCAATCCCTTCTCTTCCATTCTCCTCACAGGATCTTGGGCACACACGCACACGCGCCCAGCATGATTTTCAAGTCACCAGGACTTGAACCATGGTCAGCCATGTGGAAGTCTAGCGACATAACCAGTACCCCATCTGCTGGGCCCAAACTATTTTATTTCTATATTTAAGATTACATCTATGGTATGAACAACATGGTTTTAATATAAATGTGAGTCTACTTTCGGTCTTTCATTTAATGTATTTTCATTGTGTGTATAATGATATGCAAACTCATGCTTTCAAAAGAGATGTCTTTTCCAAACATCAACAGGCAAAAATGCTGGGCATACACTCTCCTTTTTTTTGCTCATTATTTTAGCAGTTGTTGGGTGAGCCAGCTTTGAACACATGATTTTCTGAGTTTCCCCCGCCCCCCATCTTTGTGAAGGACTCATTTTCTTTATTTTTTTTTCTTTTTTGGAGAGGTTTTTGCTATAGGGCGCGTGCGCTCGCCAGATAGACTGAGAGAGACAGAGAGACAGAAAGCGAGAAATCACCCCCCAGGGGGGATGGTCACACCACAATCCCTTCTCCTCCATTCTCCTCTCAGGATCTTGGGCACGCATGCACATGCACCCGGCGTGAGGTTAAGCTACTGGGTCCAGGACTCAAACCGCGGTCGACTATGTGGGAGTCCAGTGTCATAGCCACTACGCTAACTGCTGGTCCCAGGAAGGACTCATTTTCAATGGCCCGGTGTCTCTAGCTTCAATCCAAAACAAACGTTCACCCACATGATGAAAACTAGTGCTTGCGAGGCTCCTGAGACGAGCTGGGCATGGTGCTGGGTGTTTTGCGTTGTTCTCAGTCCATCTTCACATCAGCCGGTAAGTATGATTATTACCGATGGCAAGACCGAGACTGCAGCTAAGAGATCAAGAGATTGCCCACATTCCAACAGCAACTACAGAACAACAGGTAAAGAGTAAAGGGAAAGCAGAGAAACAGGAAGATCAGATTTGGATAAGAAAGAGGAGAAAAGGTTTGCCCGAAGGCTCTTGCAGTAATTCAGGGGAAGATGATGGACACAGATGAGCAATAAGCGGTCGGACGATGGAGCCGTGAGCAGGATGAGCCAGGGCAGTAAGCTGTTACAGCTGACTGACCGGATGTAGGGAACCAATTCATCCAAAAAGATCTGGTTAGTACTTACCATGTCTAGACACGCCACTGAGCACTAGGAATACAAAAGATAGTGTGTGTGTGTGGCGGGGGAGGAACACAAAAGATAATGTAATAAAAGTATTTGTCAAGTAGAAGAAAAATCTAAACAATCAAAATATTTACCACCTGCGAATTTCCCGGGTAACAAACGACCACACCTTGGTAACATAAAACAGCACAAATTTTTCCTCTCACAGTTCGGGAGGCCTGAAGTCTGGAATCCAGGTGTTGGCAGGGTTGCTTCCCTTTGGGAGACTTGGGGAGAGTCCCTCTTTGCTTCTTCCAGCTTCCGGCAGCTGCCAGCCATCCTTGTCACTCACTCACTCCTCGGCTCCCCGGCTTCACTCTGCCCATCTTCACGCGGCTCTCTCCCCAGTGTCTATCAACATTCAGATTTCTTTCTTGCTCTGAGTACATCAGTCACCGGATCAGAGCCCACCTCATCTTAATGTGATTACATCTGCAAAGACCCTATTTCCAAAAAAGGTTAGGACTTAGACATATCTTTTTATTTTTCTTCCTTTCTTTTTTATAACTTGCTAGAGGGCATGTGCACTCGCTGTAGAGAGACAGAGAGAAAGGGAAAGTAAGAATGCACTCCCCGTGGGGGATGGCCACACTGCAGTCCCTTCTCCATTGCTCCTTTTACAATTTTGGGCACACATGCACAAGCACTCAGTGTTGTCCCTCATGTTGCCAGACCCAGGACTCGAAATGCACAGTCATGTGACATTCAACTGCCTTAATCACCATGCTAGTCCAATTTATTTGATTTTAGGGTGTTTTTTATTTTAATTTAATTTTTACTATTATTTGTTACAGGTCCTGTGAGAGAGAGGGAAGAGGGAAAGTGAGAAAGCAAGCCACCAGGTCTGGGACTCAAACCATGGTCGGCCATGGGGAGTCCAGCACCTTAACTACCACACAACCTACTGGCCCATTTTAGTGTTTGGTTTGGTTTTGCCAAACATGTGCTCACAGGGACCAGCAGTTAGCATAATGGCTATGTTGCTGGACTCTCACGTAGTCGACCGTGATTCGCGTCCCGGACCCGGTGGCTTAAAACTCACACCGGGCGCATGTGCATGCATGCCCAAAATCCTGAGAGGAGAATGGTGGAGAAGGGATTGTGGTGTGGCCATCCCCCCTGGGGGGTGATTTCTCGCTTTCTGTCTCTCTGTTTGGCGAGCGCACGCGCCCTATAGCAAAAAAAAACTCTTAAAAAAAAAGCCAATCGTGCTCACTAAAGGCAGAGAAAGTACAATGGGGCACAGTCAGGCTGCAGTCTTTTCTCTTCCATTTCTCCATCTCATCAGGATTTGGGGCATGGACGCACACAGGCATGGCATGTTTTTCAAGCTGAAGGGGCCAGAATATAATCCACAGTTGGCCATGTGGGACCAGCTCCCTGGTGCTTAACACTGTGCTACCAGACTGCCCCTATTTTATTTCTTTTTTAAGACATGGTCTCACCATTTCATAATCCTCCTGCCTCAGCCTCCCTGCTGCCACCTCAGGAGCATGCCACCATTTCCGGCCTTTAGGTTGGACTGGGATTCAAATCTGGGCTTCCATGTGGCCCACAGGCTGGGGCTTGTAGAGCACAATGTCTTACCAGTGTGTTGTGCAGTGTCTGAACCTATCTTTTTAAAGGACATAATTCAATCCACTACACCAATAGTGATAAATTAGGAAGAAAATGAAAAGGATGCTATTACTTAAAGGGGCTGGAGGAGACCTGCTTAGCTGATCACGGAAGGCCTCTCCAGGGAACAACACGGAAACAGTCCTGAAAGACAAGAAAGCTCATAGCCCTCTTCCAGCAGAGGGAGCCACTTGCGCAAATGTCCTGGGACTAGATAGTTCACGCTAATCAGTACAAACTGAGAGAAAGCCAGCGTGCTTGCAGCAGGGGCCATCGGGGAGCCAGGGTCCAGCTGATTTAGGGTCTTGGAAGCCAAGGGAAGGAGTTGGAATTTTATGTAAGTGCAAAGATGGCCATTGAAGGAATGACAAGATCTGCTATGTGAGGCATATTATCTCTTTCTTCCATTAGAGACAGACAGAAAAGTGGGCACCCCCACCCCCACCACAGATCCTCACATCACAATCCACCCTTAGCCTCTGCCAGTCAGGATCAGACAAGTGCACTCATGCCCAGGGAAGTAAAGGAAGGAGGAAGAGAGGAAGACAGGGAGGGAAGAAAGGGTTAAGAACGAGGGGCTTGAAGGTCAGACCTGGATTCGAAATCAGGACTTGTTTGCTATATAACTTTCAATGAGTTCCTTCATCTCTCTGGGAGCCTCCCATTCCTCTTAGGTAAAATGAGAGTAACTAAGTGCCCATCTGGCAGGTGCTGGGGGCTTCGGTGAGCTAGCGAAGGCAGGTCTCCGTGGCTGGCACGTGGTCAGACTTGGTACCATCTGGCTCCCGTGATTCAGACAGTCAGGCCAACAGCTCCCGTTTCCAGGCAGGCAGCTGCAGCGATCTCCAAGCTGATGAACAGCCGGCGTTTGTTGCTGCTCCCCTGTGGTTTCTCTGCTTCCACGTCCTGAGGACCAGTCATCTTGGCAAAAATTGGTGCTGCCTAAATGGAGAGGGAGTGCTGGCTGTGAAATCCCGCAAGGCCATGGACAGATAGGTACCTGCCCCTCCCACCTCACCACCGCCATCCTGCCCGTGTTGGTACTTCTGCTGTGAAGCAACCATTGATGGAGACTGGGAGCTGGTCAAGAGCAAGCAAAGTTTTCAGAACCAACCACAGTAGCACAGTGCCAATGCAATGCTCTGCCATGCTGAGCCCACATGGGAAGGTCCCAGGTTCACATCCTGTACAAGCTGGCCAAAGCCTGTGGTCCTGGCTAGCTATGTCATGGGGTGGATCACCGTGTGAAGACCCTGTAGGAAATGCCTTCTCTGCCTCTGTCCCCCATCTCTCTCCTCTATCTCTCCCCCGCCCTCTCTCTCTCTCTCTCTCTCTGAAGAAACAAATGAATAAACTTTGAAGAGAGAGTGAGAAAAGCTTTCAGAAAATGGGCTGGACAATCCCAGACAGAGTTTTCCTCGCAGGTCCTGGACAACAACAATACGAGCTTCTGTGGCTCAGTCCTTGTGCCTCCTGGGGACTGTGCTGGAGATTGTGTCCCACCCAGATGGCTGCTGAGAACAGGGATGCAGGGAATAATCAACTTTGAGGTACACTGTGGGTTGGTAGAAAGAGCCCACAAAGCTGGCTCAGGCTCTAGGTCTCCCACTTACAGGCCATGTGACCTTGAGCAACTCACTCTCCCTGAGTCTCGGTGGCTTCTATTGTGAAGTAATGCCACCTGCCACCCAATGTCTGTGCCCATCAGGATAGAATCACACAAAGGAAGGGCACATGCATGTTATTATCCATGAGAGCAACATCCAAGCAGAAGGGGCACAGGGAAGACGACATGATTAACAAGCTGGCAGCAATTTCCTGCCTGTCTTTGGAATAAGTGAAAACGTATGGTTGAAGCAGGGCTCTTAGGTCTGTGGGGATTCTGCAGTGGACCAAGAGGCCTGGGGCTGGCTGACTCACCCATGTGGGTGATTGTTTTTCCTGTCTGCAAAACAAGAGCAGAGCTCCAGAGGGGGTGCACAGACCGTGATGAAATGTCCACCTCCAAGCAACCTCCCAGAGGCCTCCCAAACCACACCAGTGAGTAACTTTCCACTGCCACTGTCTGGAACAACTGGGAGGAGAGATGGCAGATGTCTTCCTGCAATTTTATTTTATTCATGAGAGAGATGGCATGCATGTGCACACAATGGAGAGAGGTACTCTTGGCAGGATCTCATCACACATTAGTCTCCTCTAGTTCGTCAGGATCTCGGGTGTGCACTCGCAGGTTGACTCGGGATCCAAAGCCCATGTGGCTTGCCACACTACCACCACCTATGCCACCAAGGCTGGGCCAAGATGGTGAATTTCTTAGCCTAAGATAGCATCACTCAAAAGTCCTGAGATCTCTGTCAATGAATTTGCTTCAAAATAACATAGGAGAAATGGAAGTCATAGGGCAGTGGAACAGACTAAGTCAGCCTGAGTCGACAGGTGATGGGTTAAACCAATAAAAGTTTGTGGTTTTTAAATAACATCTCTTTAAAATGTAATGTACAATACCCATTATGTAGCAAAAGTCTTTAAATTCATTTTTAGTTTTTGCTAAAGGGTATGTGTGCTCTCCAGAGAGAGAGAGAAAGGGAAAGGGAAAATCACCACCTAGGGAAATAACCACACCACAATCCCTTCTCTTCCTTCTCTCCTCTTGAGATTCAGGGATTTGGGGCATTCACACACAAGTGTCTCGTGTGTTTTTCAAGCTGCCAGGTCTGGGACTTGAACTACGAAGTCGACTATGTGACATGCAGCTGCCTTCACCACACCACCAGCTGGCCCCACAGAAGTTTTTCTAAACTTAGTATTCTTTAACTAGGTAATTCCACTTTTAGGAATTTAGCATAAAAAGAAACAATTCAGGTTAGCAGTTCAGAGCTATGTAATTTATAGAAGCAAAAAATTGTGGGGGCCAGCAGGTGGCATGATGGTTAAAGGTGCTGGGCTCCCACATGGCCGACCGTGGTTTGAGTACAGGACCTGGCAGCTTGCTTTCTCACTTTCCCTCTATCTTTCTCTGGTCAAATTAAAAAAAAAAAAAAAAAAAAAAAAAAAAAAAAAAAAAAAAAAAAAAGATAAATAACGTTAAATAAAATTTTAAAAAGAAACAAAAAATTGTGAACAACCAAAATGGCTAGCAATAAAGGACTAGCTTAAAAATATGGTATGCACATTTAGTGAAATACTGTTTCATCCAATGGCAGTCATTTTTTTAAATAATATAAAGCAAACAATAAACTAAGAAAAGTCTTTGCATTTCAAATTACAAAAAGATCATTTCCCTAACATATAATTCAGATCAACAACTCACACGTACACAAAACAAGTAGTCCAAGGAACCAGCAGTTAGCGTAATGGCTATGTTGCCGGACTCCCACATAGTCAACTGCGGTTCGAGTCCCGGACCCAGTGGCTTAAAACTCACGCCGGGCGCGTGTGCATGCGTGCCCAAGATCCTGAGAGGAGAATGGAGGAGAAGGGATTTCAGCGTGGCCATACCCCCTGGGGGGTGATTTCTCACTTTCTATCTCTCTGTCTCTGGCGAGCACACGTGCACTATGGCACAAACCTCTCCAAAAAAAAAAAAAAAGAAGAAGAAAACAAGTAGTCCAAGAATATGGAAAAGAAATGTGTATGTATGTACTTGCACAGATCAGCAAAGATAACAATTTACTAACACACCCTAAAAGGAATGAAATTTAATATCACTTCCATGGAGAGAATTTAGCAATATCTACTGATGTATTGATCCAGCAAAGCCGGATTACTTGTAGCAATTTTCAATATGCATGAAACAAAAGCCGAACAAAGTTATTCATCACAGCATTGTGATAGCAAAAGACTGGAAACAACTTCCAGGTCTATCAACAGGAGACTGGTTAAATACATTGTAATGGAATAAATTCAGTGGAAGCACAGAGACCAGAGCCACCATGAGGACATGAGCACCCTAGCCCATTCCCAACCCTAAACTGACCCTGAGAATCCACAGGAATGAAGCTGAGGTTCAAGCCAGTCTTTTCTATAATTTTTAACAAGAATTATTTTATTTATTCATTCATTTGTTTTTTAATTTGACCAGAGGGAGACAGAGAGAGAGAGAAAGTGAGAAAGCAAGCCACCAGGTCCAGGACTTGAACCATGGTCAGCCATGTG
>NW_006159657.1:3055280-3076608 GCF_000334495.1 Tupaia belangeri chinensis | reverse complement strand
AGTTCTCTCTTTCTGTCTCTCTGTCTCTCTCTGTCTTTCTGGTGAGCTCACACGCCCTATAGCAAAAACCTCCCCAAAAAAAAAAAAAAAGAAGAAGAAAACAAGTAGTCCAAGAATATGGAAAAGAAATGTGTATGTATGTACTTGCACAGATCAGCAAAGATAACAATTTACTAACACAACCTAAAAGGAATGAAATTTAATATCACGTTCAGCAAAGATAACAATTTACTAACACACCCTAAAAGGAATGAAATTTAATATCACTTCCATGGAGAGAATTTAGCAATATCTACTGATGTATTGATCCAGCAAAGCCGGATTACTTGTAGCAATTTTCAATATGCATGAAACAAAAGCCGAACAAAGTTATTCATCACAGCATTGTGATAGCAAAAGACTGGAAACAACTTCCAGGTCTATCAACAGGAGACTGGTTAAATACATTGTAATGGAATAAATTCAGTGGAAGCACAGAGACCAGAGCCACCATGAGGACATGAGCACCCTAGCCCATTCCCAACCCTAAACTGACCCTGAGAATCCACAGGAATGCACCTGAGGTTCAAGCCAGTCTTTTCTATAATTTTTAACAAGAATTATTTTATTTATTCATTCATTTGTTTTTTAATTTGACCAGAGGGAGACACAGAGAGAGAGAAAGTGAGAAAGCAAGCCACTTCTTTTCTATAATTTTAAGAGGCAGAGAGGCTCCCCCCCAAAAATTGGGGGATATATAAACACTGAAATAGATTTTTATGTTTTAACAAGACAAGAAGGACATAATACACTATCTTTTACAATAATTTTTAATTATTCATTCATTTGTTTTAATTTGACCAGAAAGAGAGACACAGAGAGGGAGAGAAAGTAAGACAGCAAGCCACCAGGTCTGGGACTCAAACCACAGCCAGCCATGTGGGAGTTTCCAGTGCCTTAACCACCTCACCACCTGATGGCCTCCATAATACACTATTAAGTGTGTGTGTGTTGTGGGGGACAGAATAGTATAAAGATGTGATCCCACTTCCATCTGATATTTTAGCATCATATATACATATATATGTTAATATGTACCTAGGAAAAAAGAGAGCGGGCCCTGAAACACAATGGTTAGATGCTACACAGAGGAAGTCAGATCCCACACGGCCAGCCATTGTTCAAACCTCAACCCTGATCACTTCATACCCAGTGGCCATGTGTGGCCAAGATCCTGATGGGATGAAGAATTAGAGGCCAAGAGGTTCTCTTTTCTCTCTTTCTATGTGCACACACACCCTCTGGCATTTAAAAAAAAAAAAAGTAGAAGAGAATATTATAACCCAAGCCATTAAAGCCATTATGAAGTGCCAACAATGTGCTAGGTGCTGAAAACATGCAGAGAAATAAGAAGTTAGAACATAAATCATAAATTCCATGAAGGAGAGAACTTTTCTGTTTTGTGCTCTGTTATATGACCAGTGTCTAGAACATAGTATGTAGTCAATAAATAGTTATGGAATGGAAGGAAGAGAAGAAGGGAGGGGCTGGTCTTGGTGGCACAGGGGTAACACAATACTCTGTCATCCTGAAGCCAGATGGAAGATCCAGGTTGGGTTGACCTGTGCACACAGGGTGCATGTGCATGCCTGTGGTTCTGGCTGGCTGAGGCTAGCGGTGGATTTCAGCATAAGACCCTGAAGGGTATCTCTCTCTCTGAAGAAACAAATAAACTGAGAAGAAGGAAAGGAGAACGAGGAAATGAAGAAGAAAAAAGGCAAGGTGGGAGAGAGAGAATAGAGACTGCCACACATTACTCATAGCTGCTCACAGTCTAGTGTGGACACGGGTATTTGTTGTGGACACAAGAGTGTGAGCAGAGTGCAGAGAACTCTGGGAGAAAAAGGTTCAGGCTGATAGGCCTTTGCATATACCAACTCTCGTTCCTATGTTGACAGCCTCCTTCACACAGAAGGGATTTGCAAAGACACCAGTTGTCAAGCCCATCTTCACACTCAAGGGTATCTGGCCGCAGGGAGCCCTCTTCTGTCAGGACAAAGGAGAACTATATGACTCAGGGTGATCTGGGGGCAGGAGCACAGGTGACAAATATACCTCCAAACTGGGTCCCGGAGAGCCAGAAATGGGGGAAATGACGCATTTTGTCAACTTCTGGGGGAACCGGTTTCAGACAACTCAAAGGTGACACCCAATGTCACTCCAGGGAACTACATGGAAATCTTAACTGGTAGTTCTAGAAGAACACTTGAGGTGGCTCCTTTCTTGTTGCCCAGTCAGCACTATGACGCTCTCAGAGAGGTAGGGCCAGAGGAGAAGACCATGCCAGGAGTTCGTTAAAAGATCCTCTGTCCCAAGAGCCAGGCAAGGCAGATGAGCTGCATTACGTTGGGTGCTATGTCTTTCCTCTGCTTGAGTAAGTTGTTGGCCATTTAATTATCTGGGTTCTCCTGATTCCTTTCCAATAGCACTTAATTCTTCTTTTTTTTTTTCTTTCTTTTTTTTAGTTCTTTTTGTTTTTTTGTTTGTTTGTTTGTTTTGTCATTGGGCACATGTGATTGCTGGAGAGAAACAGAGAGAGGGAAAGTGAGAAAGCAACCTCCAGAGGGGTTGGCCATGCTGCAATCCCTTCTCCTCCATTCTCCTCTCAAGCTTTTGGGCATGCATCCAGTGTGATTTTCAAGATGCCGGATATGGTACCCAAATCTCTGCCTAGTTTCCTATGTGGCTTGAGTACATCATTTCCTCACTCAGGACCTCAGGATCCTCATCTGTGGAATCAGGGGCAGACCAGATATCCTCTAGCATCTCATTCCTGATATTCTGATATTTGGCCCCCTTTTATTTTTATTTTGCCAGAAGACACATGCATTAAAAGGAGAGAGAGAGAAAGAGAGGGAAAAGGAGAGAGCACCCCATCCCCATGGGGAATGGTCACTGCAATTCCTTCTCCTCCATTTCCCCCTTCTCTTGGGACTTTAGGCACACACACACTCCCACACACACACCTGGCATGCTTTTCAAGTTGCAGGGTCCAGGACTTAAACCATGCAGTCAGTCATGTGAGATCCAGCCACCTTAACTACCACGCTGTGGACTGGGCCTTCTTTGGCTTCCTTCAAGAATCTGTCCCAAAAGGAATCCAGGGAACAATGAGTTTTGGATTGTAGGTATGTGTGTGTGTGTTTTATTTGTAATTGACAAATAATAGTTATATATATTTATCGGATATAATGTTATGTTTTGATATACATACACATTATGGAATGATTAAATCAAACTAAGTAACATATCAATCACCCCACATACTTTTTTTGTCATTGGGCACATGTGATTGCTGGAGAGAAACAGAGAGAGGGAAAGTGAGAAAGCAACCTCCAGAGGGGTTGGCCATGCTGCAATCCCTTCTCCTCCATTCTCCTCTCAAGCTTTTGGGCATGCATCCAGTGTGATTTTCAAGATGCCGGATATGGTACCCAAATCTCTGCCTAGTTTCCTATGTGGCTTGAGTACATCATTTCCTCACTCAGGACCTCAGGATCCTCATCTGTGGAATCAGGGGCAGACCAGATATCCTCTAGCATCTCATTCCTGATATTCTGATATTTGGCCCCCTTTTATTTTTATTTTGCCAGAAGACACATGCATTAAAAGGAGAGAGAGAGAAAGAGAGGGAAAAGGAGAGAGCACCCCATCCCCATGGGGAATGGTCACTGCAATTCCTTCTCCTCCATTTCCCCCTTCTCTTGGGACTTTAGGCACACACACACTCCCACACACACACCTGGCATGCTTTTCAAGTTGCAGGGTCCAGGACTTAAACCATGCAGTCAGTCATGTGAGATCCAGCCACCTTAACTACCACGCTGTGGACTGGGCCTTCTTTGGCTTCCTTCAAGAATCTGTCCCAAAAGGAATCCAGGGAACAATGAGTTTTGGATTGTAGGTATGTGTGTGTGTGTTTTATTTGTAATTGACAAATAATAGTTATATATATTTATCGGATATAATGTTATGTTTTGATATACATACACATTATGGAATGATTAAATCAAACTAAGTAACATATCAATCACCCCACATACTTTTTTTCCTTTTCTTTTTTTTAGGTTTTTGCTATAGGGCACATGTGCTCCCCAGAGAGAGAGGGACACTGAGAAAGTACCCTCCATGGATATAGCCATGCTGCAATCTCTTCTTCACTCTCCTCGTGGGATTTTGGACATGCATGCATGCTTCACTCGTCATGTTTTTCAAGCTGTTGGGTCTGGGCCTCGAACCATGGAGTCAGCCATGTGGGATCCAGCACCTTCACCACCACCATCTGCTGCCCCTCCCCATGTACTTATTTTGTGTAGTGAGTTTAGTTTGTTTGTTTGTTTTTAAAATTATGGTAAAATACACATAACTTACAACTTACCGTTAGTGACATTTAGTACATTCACAACATCAGGCAACTGTCACCATGTTCTAGTTTCGAAATGTTTCATCACCTTTGACAATCTCATATCCCTGAGCTTCAAAGAAAACTAGGCTCTTATCTGGTTGAGAAATGTGCTGCCTTATGAAAAAAAGATCAAAACCTCCTATAAGGAGGGCTCTTGGAGAAAGGAGGAAAGGAGGGAGAGAGAAGACAGCTACAGAGTATGAGATGTTCCGGTCTCAGGGCTCCAGGCATATCTGCAAGTCTAGTTGATGCCAATGGTAAGGCGGGCCTGGTTCTCCTTGATCTCAAAGGGGCCCCAGGGATCAGCTGAGCACAGACAGGAAGACCCTTGCTGCTTTGAGCCTAGTTGTGATTTTCCACTCTGATTAAAGAGCATTTCTAGAATCTTACATTGAGAACTTCCAGCAGGAAAGCTCTCCCCAGGTTTCTAACCAACAACCCCCACACCCACAAACACACACAACTACAATTAGACAAAGGAGGGCTGCAGAAGAGGAAGTGCATCCATGAGCCCCTGGCGACTTGCCTGTGGGGACTCGCTTATACCCCTTGAGCAGTTTATGCAGCAATGTAGCAACCAGGCCTGTCCCTTATTAGCGAGAAGGGAAGTGTGCAGCCAGCTCTCCAAGCCTCCTTCCTCTCCCCGGAAGACCTGTAGCCAGTTTTGAGTAAATTGAGAAAATAGGGGCACAGAAGCAAGTTTGCTCACAGGACTAATTGCCCATTTGAAAGGCCAGCCCCTCTCTGAAATGATGTCTGCATTTATGTCTTTCACTTACGAAATGACACTGAGAGTAGATGGGAGTTTCTTGTCTTCATATTTTTTAACTTAGCAAAATGAAAAGTTAACTTCGTTCTTTAGCCCAAATTTTGGAAAATTCCCTGATCTGCAAAATTCTGCATTCTGTCTAGACTCTTGCCTATTTATGATTCAGGGCAGCCTCAGGGCAGGGCAGAGAAGGCATGAACTGTTTAGGGCACCACACAGGCAGAATGAGGGCTCACTCCCTTTCCTTTTCATTGTTGTGTTTATG
The DNA here is from genome assembly GCF_000334495.1 of Tupaia belangeri chinensis. Classification (NCBI taxonomy): domain Eukaryota; kingdom Metazoa; phylum Chordata; class Mammalia; order Scandentia; family Tupaiidae; genus Tupaia; species Tupaia belangeri. The sequence continues at coordinate 3,071,130 of NW_006159657.1, read as the reverse complement.
GAACATGTTGACATTTCAAAAAGTGCAGGGAATAATATAAAAAAAAACCTCCTCTGCGGGAACCAGCAGTTAGCGTAATGGCTATGTCGCTGGACTCCACGTAGTCGACCGCGGTTCGTGTCCCGGACCCGGTGGCTTAAAACTCACGCCGAGCGCGTGTGCGTGCGTGCCCAAGATCCCGAGAGGAGAATGGAGGAGAAGGGATTGCGGCGTGACCATCCCCCCTGGGGGGTGATTTCTCGCTTTCTGTCTCTATGTCTCTCTCTGTCTGTCTGGCGAGCGCACGTGCCCTACAGTGAAAATCTCTCCAAAAAAAAAAAAAAACCTCCTCTGCCAGAAGGGCCAGGTTTGCTTTATCTCTACCCCTATCTACTTCTCCCTGGATTACTTTGAAACAAAACCAATTTTTTTCTTTTCCTTTCTTTTCTTTGATTGCCAGCGGGCACTCACACTGTCCAGAGAGAAAGAGAGAGGAAGAAAGGGAAAGCCAGTGGGGCATGGTCATCCTGCCATCCCTTTTCCCCATTTTTCCATTCCATCAGGATTTGGAACACTCATGCTTAGGTGCTCAAGCTGCTGGGATTGGGATTCAAACCACAATCTGTCATGTGGGATCCAGCTTCTTCTACCTAGCACTTGACCACTGCACTACAGGGGGCCCTATGTAATTTTGACTATACATATTTCAGTACTTATTTCTAAAACATAAGAACTCTTTCTGAGAAAACGTAACTGCAATACAATATTAAACAAAGGATTTATTTTTATTTTTTCTTGTCTTTTTTTTTTTTTTTTTTTTTAAAGTTTTCTATAGCTCACTGGAGAGAGTCAGAAAGAGACAGAGAGAGGGAAATGAGAAAGCACCCCCAAGAAGTAGGGATGGCCATGCCACAATCCTTCTCAATTCTCCTGTCTGGATTTTGGGATTGCACACACACATGCCAGGCATGTTTTTTAAAGCCGCTGAGTCCAGGACTCAAACTGCACAGCTGGCCATGTGGGATCTGGCCACCTTAACCTCCACACTACATGCTGGCCCATCATACCAATCATTGCCTTTTCTTTCTTTCTTTTTTTTTCCCCAATGTTTTTGCCATAGGATATGTGTGCTCCCTGGAGAAAGAGAAAGGGAAAGTGAAAAGTCATCCCCCAGGGAGGATGGCCATGCCACAATCCCTTCTCCTCCAGTCTTCCCTTGTGAGTTTGGGCACGCATGCACATATGCCCGGCATGATTTTCAAGCCACGGGGTCCAGGATTGGAACCGCGGTCATGTGAGAGTGACACCTTTACCACCACACCACCTAGGTGCCTCTATCACTAATTTCTTAATATCATCAAATACACGATCAGAGTTCGAATTTCCCTGATTCATTCTGTCTCTTTCTCACTCTCTTACATGTGTTCAAATCAGGATCCAGGTAAGATTTGCACATGGCAGTTGGTTAATAAAACGATTAAATCTCTTTTAATCTACAGGTTCTCTCTTCATCTGTATTCTGCCCTTCCAATTTATTTGTTGAGGAACTAGAACAGATATGCTAGAGGGTTTCCACTGTGGAGTCACTTCACATACTATACCATTGTCTGTATTTCGTATGAATTGGTAGTCGATCTACAGACTTGTTCATTTTTTGATTCAATTTATTTTACCAAAAAATATAAAATACTTCAGAAATGGGGTTGAGAATGCTGAGACATGCTGAAATCACATGAGATCACATCACAGACATGCTGAAATCCACCAATTCATTATAAATGCTGCTATATTTCTATTTGTGAAGTCACTGGGTGACCAATCCCTCCCAGTTCACCTGAGATTTACCCAGTTTGAGTACCTTCAGCTCCGTGTCCAGGATACCAGTCAGTCCTAGGCAACCCAGAGCAGTTGGCCACTTACCAGAAAGTGATTCTTCCCACAACCTCTTTGTCCATTTGCCTCACTGGGCAGAGGAGGAGACGTGATTGGGTAAGAGCTCAGAGAACGCAAGGATAGAACTGCTGTAACAGGCAGCCAGTCTTGGGTGCAGCTGACACCTTGGGGATTACCCACCAAGCATCCATTTCGGCCTTCTTGCAATACCCTGATTTTGCTCAGGTAGTGCTGTCTACTCACAGCCCATATGCTTCAGAGGAGCTGATGACAGTCCCAGCTTCAGGGACAGGCTTTTTCCTTCTAGAACCCAGACCTACGCCAGCGAGCACATACCATTCCCGAGACCACGGCTGAGGCCAATGAACACAAGAGGAGGTTGCTACGGGCATTTTGGAAAAACACTTGCTCATTCTTTTTTTTCTCCCTCCTGCATTCACCCATGTAAGCATACAACTTAACAATATTTCGTAATTACTGACTTGTGCAACCATCACCACAATATAGTCTTAGGACTTTCCATCACCCCAAAAAGATCCCTCAGGCCCATTCATACTTAACTTTATTCCCAAGAACCAGGCAACTATTAATCTACTTTCTATCTTCTATGAATTTGGCTTTTCTAAACATTTCAGAAAGATGGAATTGTACAATATATGGTATGTTGTTTTTAAGGTTATGTATTTCTTTCATGAGAGAGAGAAGAGACATAGAAAAAGTGAGAGAGAGATTTACCCTCAACAGGGTGTCACCCTCCCGAGATCCACTCCCCTAGTCTCCCCCACCACCCTTCCATCCAGTTGGATCACAGGCTTGCCCAGGGTGTGCAGTGCATGCACATTGACACAGGATCTTCCCATATGGTTCCAGTACCACATACCAGCACCCTTCCACCTATGCCACACACAGGGCCAAATACACATATATGATTTTTTTTTTAATTTTTGCTATAGGATGCATGCACTCACTAAAGAGAGACAGAGAAAGAGAGAGAGGTAAAGTGATAAATCACCCCCACAGGAATGGTCACACCAAGATCCCTTCTCCTTCATTCTCTTCCTGGAATTTTGGGTACACACACACATGCCTGGCGTGATTTTCAAGCCTCTAGGTCCAGAACTCACACTGCAGTTGGCCATGTGGGAATCCAGTGCCTTAACCTCCATGCCACGTGCTGCCCCAAATATTTTCCTCTTCTTATAAAGACACCAGTCACATGGATTAAGGTCCGCCCTAATGACGTCATCATAAACTGATTATATCTACAGACACTATAGATATAGATATAATTTTTTTTTGAGTTTTGTTTTGTTTTGTTTTTCAGGGGGGGATAGAGCATATACACTCGCTTGAGCACATACACTCACTGGAGAGACAGAGAGACTGTGAGAAATCATCTCATCAAGGGGGAATGGCCATACTGCAATCCCTTTTCCTTCATTCTCTTCTCAGGATTTTGGGCATGCATGCGTATGTGCCCGGCATGAGTATCAAGCCACTGGGTCCAGGACTTGAACCACAGTCAACCACGTGGGAGTCCAGCACCTTAACCTGTTGGCCCCAACGCTGTATTTCCTGTTTTGTTTTGTTTTTAGAAAGATTTTTGCAGGAACCAGCAGTTAGCATAATGGCTATGTCGCTGGACTCCCATGTAGTCGACTGCGGTTTGCATCCCGGACCCGGTGGCTTAAAACTCACGCCGGGCGTGTGTGCGTGCGTGTCCAAGATCCAGAGAGGAGAATGGAGGAGAAGGGATTGCAGCATGACCATCCCCTCTGGGGGGTGATTTCTCGCTTTCTATCTCTATGTCTCTCTCTGTCTGGCGAGCGCCCGCGCCCTATAGCGAAAAACCTCTCAAAAAAAAAAAAAAAAGATAAAAGAAAGAAAGAAAGAAAGAAAGATTTTTGCTATAAGACATGAGTGCTTGCCAAAGAGACAGAAAGCAAGATATCAACTCCCGAAGGGACACCACACTGCAATCTCTTCTCCTCCATTATCTTCTTGGTATTTTGGGGCATGTATGCACACAACCCCAGCATGAATTTTGTTTTCACTTTTGTTTTTGGAGAAGTTTTTGCTATAGGTGCACGTGCTCACCAGAAAGACAGAGAGAGGCAGAAAGACAGAAAGTAAGAAATCACCCCTCAAGGAGGATGGCCACACCGCAATCCCTTCTTCATTCTCCTCTCAGGATCTTGGGCCCACACGTACACACGCCCAGCGTGAATTTAAGCTACCAGGTCTGGGACTTGAACCATGGTCAACTACATGGGAGTCCAGTGACATAGCCATTACACCAACTGCTGGTCCCCCCAGCATGAATTTTAAACTGCCAAGTCTGAGACTCGAACCATAATCAACTATGTGGGAATCTAGCAATGTAATCATTATGCCAACTGTTGGTCCCCCAATACCATATTTCCTTTTTTATATATCAAATATTTATTTATATCCCCACCGTGTTAAATGTGTATTTATATATAGTCTAGAGGGAGTTATTCAGTCCTCAGGCTCATGGGTAATTTAAATAATCCAAGGAATTCTTGTGAAGATCAAATTTCAAAATCTTCAGGGATATCCTTATATCACATTCAGGCAGCAGCAGTCCAGGCTTCAAGTACTACCTTCAACCTGCAAAGTCAGTGATCCTCATTCAGTCTGGGCCCAGTTCTAGGCTTGGATACAGTTCTAATAACCTACATCTTAAACAGCGCTTTGGCTCTACATTGGCTTACGCTATTCTGCTCGGGGATAGGACAGGCTGGAAGGCCTTGCCCAACCACACAAGAAAAGCCCCTACTTATGTTGATAATTCCGAGGCCTAATAAGAATGATCAATAGACACAAACCCACATAAATGGCAGCTGCCACTTCTAGGAAGGAGGCGCAGGCCAGAGTCACTCAAGTCTTCCCGAGGTCTGTAGGGAATGGCCAAGGTCAGGCCTCTACTCTCCACACACTCAGGGCCCAGCACCCTCGGCCCTGCCCAGCTGCCTCCCTAGGCCCAGGGAGGTTGCGCTTCTAGCCAGCATCCTGACATGGTAGTGCACCCAGCTGCCGTCATCGCAGAGCCCAGAGCACAGGAGGAGTGCAGCGTGACCGAGTGGCATGAAGGGTTCCACACTGCATTTCTAAATAAGGTCACACTCACAGGCGCCTGGGTTAGGGTACCTGTGAATCGACATACCTTTTGGGGAGACATAGTTCACATCATCACAACTGCAATCAAGTAGGGCCTATCTCAGGAATGCAGGCATGACTAGACCTCAGAAAATCTGCATCGTAATCCACTACATTGACAAGCTGAAAGGAGTAAATCACATGATTTTCACAATTCATGTAGAGAAAGCATTTGGTATTACTCAATCAAGAATGTTACACCAGGGCCAGTCCAGTGGTACAATGCTTAAGTCCTGTGCATGGGGAGTTGGGTCTACTTGGTCAGCCCTGGTGGCTTGAGAAACATGTTGGGACTCATGTGTGTGCATGCACAAAATCTTGACAGGACAGAGAAATGGAGAAAAAAGGACTGTGGTGTTGCCAAGCTCCATGGGGGAAAGCGGGAGTACTTTCTCTCTCGTGAGCAGACACACATTCTGGCAATTAAAAAAAAAAAAAGTGTGGGCCAACCAGTAGCATAGAGATTAAGGCGCTGAATTCCACATGGCCAACTGCATGATTCAAGTCCTGAATTTGGTGGCTTGAAAAACATGCCTGGAGCCAGCAGGTGGCATGGAGGTTAAGGCATTGGACTCCCACACAGCTGACCATGGTTCGAATCCCAGATCTGATGGCTTGCTTTTTTCACTTTCCCTTTCTCTCTCTGTCTCTCTCTGGTGAGCTTACATGCCCTATAGCAAATTAGAAATAATAACAATAATAAATAAAATTTTTAAAAAGAAAAAATGTCTGGCATATGTACATGTATGCCCAAGCTCTCAAGAGGAGCATGGAAGACAGGAGATTGTAACATGGCCATCCTGACTGGAAGGTGATTTCTCACTTTCCCTCTCTCTGTCTCTCTTGGTGAGTCCACGTGCCCTATAGCTAAAACAAACAGGTAAACAAAGAATGTTATACCGAATGGGCACAGTAATGAAGTAGTCTCCCTTCTCCAATTATGTCATGGGGCATTTTCATTCAACAAACACTTACTGAGTAGCTGCCATATGTTCTTGCATGGTACCCTTTCATTCTCATTACAGCCTTATGCAATAGGTTCTATTACAGTCTCCAGGTTTTTCAGTTTATTTATTTTATTAATGGTAGAGAGGGCGTGAGTGTGCATGACAGAGGGAGAGAGGGAAGGAGGGAGGGAGAGAGAGAGAGAAAAAGAAGCACCTTTGACAGGGTCCCAGCACATGGCAATCCCTTTCTCTGGCCCTCCAGCTTTTAAGGATCTTGGGCACTTGAACACATACCTAGCAGGTTTTCAAAGCAACCCAGGTGTCCAAACTCATGGTTGGCCAGGTAGCTTCCAGCACCACAGTTCAGCTTACTATGACTACGACCAGGCTGGGCCATGATCCCCATTTTATAGTCACTGTAAAGTTTGATTCGCCACTGTGAGCCACGTGGCCCTGAAACCCTCTCAGAAAACTAGAGCCTTCTGAGACCAGTAGGTGGTGTGGTGGTTAAGGTGCTGGACACTCCCACATGGCTGACCACGGTTCAAGTCCCGGACCTGGTGGCTTGCTTTCTCACTTTCTCTCTCTCTCTCGCTCTCACTCTGTCCCACTATGGTCAGATTAAAAAAAATGAAAAAATAAAAATAAATGAATGAATAAATAAAATTAAATAATTCTTTAAAAAAAACAATAAAAAAAAAAGAAAGAAAAATTAGAGCCTTCTCTGCCATGGCCACAGGCATGACAAGTTTGCTGGTCTATGCTGGAGGCCCCTGAACAGCCCCATTCCCGTTCAGTGTGCCGAGATACACAGGTCAGCAGAAATCAGGCCTGGATGTCGGCAAAGAGGGGGATTGGCAGTCTTCGACTATTATCAGGGCTCTCTCTCCTAGGAATCCCGGATCCCGGCGGAACTTGAGCTGTATGGTCTAAAGCTCTCATTTCCCCAGTGGAGTGGGAAGCTGTGTTGAGTATTCATCTGGTAGATGACTCAGCCATGAACCAAGACGCTGACTGAGCCCTAGTCAGCTGGTGGCTTTGAAAAGAACTGAAACCAGTGACCTCAGCTGCTCTAGAAGCCAGTGAAGCCATCCGTACTCGCTGGGAAACTCCCAGCAAACTCTGGATCCCACTCTTAAAAGTGCTTATTTCTGGGATTTTGTCCTTTTCAGAGGAACTCTGTACAGACTCCTCACTTTCACTGCAAGGCTGCTATTGTGTCCTAGCTTTCAGTTAAAGCAGTTCATTTCATAGACCTGGGTTCAAATGCCAGGTACCAGTTGTGTGACCTACAGCAAATTATCAAGCCTGTTTATTTTCTTTCTTTCAAATTTGCCAGAGGATGTGTGCAGTTGCAGAGAGAGAGCGCGAGAGAAAGTGAGAAAGCAAACCACCAGCTCCAGGACTCAAACCACAGTCGGACATGTGGGAAAAACACCATGCCACCTGCTGGCTGGAAGACTGGAGGGCAAGGGATATGGAGGCAGGATGAGACCCGGTCAAGGATGCCAGTTTATCTCTCCCTCACTCAAGAAATAAAATGAACCAGGAAGGAAGGACCTGTGTTCTGATACACATCGTAGAAGAAAGCAGCCCAGAAACAGACAAAAATGTAGTAGCCAGGGGCCATGAACTAGACAGACATCTGCCTAAGACTCTAGCTACAAGAATAAACAGGCCAGCATCTTCACCTTTACAGCCGAGGAGAGGAATGGACGGGTAGGGGTTATTTCCTCTCTATAAGAGGTGACATTCCCCAAAAGCCTCCTCCCAGTTTGATTCCTAACACCTGAAGCCCTCAGTTGAAGCACTGTCACCATCAGCTCCACTCAGTTCTCTCAAAGGGCATCCTCCAGCTTTCACTGCTCTCAGTATTTGGTTTCGGGAATCCGTCTGCAGTGGCTTGAATGGTGACCCCAAAGCAGATATATTCAAGACTTAACCTCTAGCACCTGTAAATGTGACCTTATTTAGAAACAGTCTCTGCAGTTGTAATTAAGGTATCTCAAGATGAGTTCATCCTGGATTAGACAGGTAGGCCCTAAATCCAATGGCAAGTGTCCTTATCAGAAACAGGAGAGAAGGTCACGCGAAGCCAGAGGCACTGCAGTGATTCAGCCACAGTCAAGCTACGCCAGAAGCCACCAGTTGTTGGAAAAAGCAAGGGAGGATCCTCCCCTGGAGCCTCCTGCAGGAGCATGGCCTGCCGGCACCTGGATTTTGAACTTCTGACCTCTGGAACCCTGCGAGAATGCATTTCTATCGTTCATGTGTGTGTTTGTTTTGGAGGCTTTTTTGAGAGAGGTTTCTGCTATAGGGGACATGCGCTTACTGGAGAGAGAAAGTGAGAAACCACCACCTAGGGGGATGGCCATGCCACAATCCTCCTCCATTCTCCTCTCAGGATTCTGGGCACACATACAAGCACATGTGCCCAAGGTGTTTTTCAACCCACTGGGTCCAGGACTCAAACCACACATGTGGGATCCAGCTGCCTTAATCTCCATGCCATCTGCTGGTCCCACATGTGTCATCTTTTTTTTTTTCTTGGAGAGGTTTTTGCTATAGGGCGCGTGCACTCACCAGAAAGAAAGAGACAGAGACAGAAAGTGAGAAATCACCCCCCAGGGGGGATGGCCACGCCGCAATCCCTTCTCCCTTCTCCTCTCAGTATCTTGGGCACGCACGCACATGCGCCAGGCGTGAGTTTAAGCCACCGGGTCTGGGACTCGAACTGCACTCGACTACATGAGAGTCCAGCGACATAGCCATTACGCCATCCACTGGTCTTCCCACAAGTGTCACCTTTAAGCAAAGGGTCTGAGGAGGATAAAGAGGGTTCCATCACTCTCACCTCGTAAAACGTTGAGGGCCCCACCTGCCACCCAGACCCTTAACCTATGGTCTCAGTTCTCCTCGATGTGCCCCTCACTTTCTGCTGTGCCCAGCTCTGCTTTCACATGCTCCAGGAGCCAGGCACTCGGTCCCAGTGAGTGTCCTTGAGCGCTCTACACAGCCACTGCCCTGTGCTGTTCCCTAAGCCTGAAATACCTTTCTCATCTCTAGAGATGAAATTTCCACAGGAACCTTTGTTGTCCTTCAAAGCTCTGTTCAAATGGCACCTCTTCCAAGAAGTCTTCCCCTCCTTGCCACTCAGAATGACTCATTTCTTCCTCTGTATCCACATGTACCACGTGTGGCTTTGTTCGAGGGTTAGGTGTCCAGCTGTTTGTTACCAGCACTAGCCTGTGAGCCCTTGGGGTATTCTTATTGCTAACACAGTGATGATGGCATAATAGGGGTTATGGCTGATTTTATATATCAGCATGGCTGGGCTCTGGTGCCCAAATATGTGGTCAATCATTGCCCTGGATGTTCCTATAAGGGTGTCTTTTGGATAAGATTTATATCTGAATTAGCCAACTTTGCGTCAAGCAGATTGCCCTCCTTAATGTGAGTGGGCTTCACCCAGCTGAAGGCCTGCACAGAACTGAAGACTGACCATCTGTGAGCGGGAGGAAGTCCTGCCAGCAGCCCACCTTTGGAGTTGACTGCAACATCGGCTTTTCCTGGGTCTCCCAGCCTGCCAACCCAGCCCACAGAGTTTGGGTTTGTCAGTCTCCATAATCATGTGAACCAATTTCCTAAAATAAATGTCTCTTTCTATACATACACTTTCTACTGGTTCTGTTTCTCTAGACAACCCTGACTAATACAGTAAGAATTTAATAACAAAGGTTGGCTGACTTAGTTATTGAGTGACTTGGATTTTTTTTCCCTGTTCTAGAATAGATGAACCTAAAGAGAAACCATGGGACTTCCCTGAAAGCAAAGTTGCCCAAGGAGAAGGGTTTGCCCACCATCTTAGTGCAGTCACCCATGGGACCAGCACAACATGACCACTTAGAACTCGCATAGAGGAATGTGTGAAATGCTACTGCCATGCCCCCAAACCTCTAATGGTAAATCTGAGGACAACAACCAAGAGGCACTTACTGAGCATGGACTCGGACTCAGTGCTCACGGCCAAGCTGTTCTTCTGTTTGACTCCCATAAAGACCATGAGTAGATAAGGTCTGTCCCTTACAGGAATTGGGAGCCCTAATTATGCTCAAAACAACGTTAACTGTTGGCTCAGACATGGTGGCACAGGCAGTAGGCCGCTGCTGCACATTGCTGGAAGCCATATGGGAAAGCTCCAGGTTTGTACCCTGGGTCACCCTGGACATGCCAAGCTAGCTTGGGTGCTCGTGATCCCAGCAGGCTGCAGGGCTTGGGGAGGATTACGGCATGAAGACCCTGTCAAGGGTGCCTCTCTCTGTGTGTCTCTGTTTCAGAAATAAATAAACTTAAACAAACAAAAACGTTCGATTTTCCCTGGCCTAGAAAAACAAGAATGCAGATGGAATGAACCAACTGGAATAAATGTTATCATCACGAATAGAGCTCTTGGGATAGCCCTGCGTTCTCAAATGCTCCACCACAAATTTCCGCAGGGAGATCCTGAAGGCACGGACTCCAGTGGTGATGAGCAGGCGGCAGTAATTAATGCTTACCAAGGGCCCAGTCTGAGATGTCAGGTGTGTGCTAAGCATTTCTATATTCTTTTTTTTTTTTTTTTAATTTCACCTTCACAAAAACCCTAAAAGGAAACTATTGGATCATAAAAGTCATGACATATTTTTCTACTTTTTCTATGCAAAAATGCATTGTGACTTTTCTGATCACCCAATATTATTAGTATGCCTCTTCGTAAAAGAGGAACCTGATGCACAGATTCAAATATAGTTGCTACCACTTAACCACAGAGATATGGTCTAAGAAATGCATCATTAGGAGCCAGCAAGTGGAGTAGTGGTTAAGGTGCTGGACTCCCACATGGCCAACTGCAGTTCGAGTCCCAGACCCGGAGGTTTAAAACTCACTCTGGGCACATGTTACAGGGACCACAATCTCGAGAGGAGAATAGAAGAGAAGGGATAGCAGCATGGCCATCCCCAAAAGACAGAAAGTGAAAAATCACCCTCCAGGGAGGATGACCATGCCACAGTCTCTTCTCTTCCATTCTCCACTGGGGATTTTGAGGCATGCACACACACATGTGAGTTTTAAACTACCAGGTATGGGACTCAAATCACAGTTGCCTACATGGGAGTCCAAGAATGTAACCATTACATCTGCTGTTCCCCCAGTCCATCCATTCTTGACAGATGATACCACAGACTAACATAAATTACATACAGACAGGAGAAAAGCAAGAGCCCGTGCCCCATGACACCATTTCACTTCAACGTCACTGCCAAGATCTACACATTTTTTGCGTTGCTGCTACATCTAACACCTCAAGGCCAACAGCTTATAAGCAAAACCAAATGCGCCTTCAAAACTAATCTTTAAATAACGCTGGTGTGAATATTTGTCCAGGAGGCATCAGAAACTACCAGGCATTGGGAACAGCAGATGTCATAATGGTTATGTCGCTGGACTCTCACATAGTTTACCGTGGGTTGAGTTCCAGACTTAGCAGCTTCAAACTCACTCAGGGTGCGTGTGTATGCATGCCCAAAACCTCGAGAGGAGAATGGAGAAGAATAAGATTGCGGTGTGTCCATCCCCCCGGGGGGTGTTCTTGCTTTCTCTCTGTCTCTCTCTGTGTCTCTAGCGAATGCACGCACCCTATAGGGAAAAAACCTCTCTAGAAACTACTAAGCAAGTTATCATTCCCCAAATTTATGTCTAATTGGAAGTTGAGGGGCCAGCAGGTTGCGTGGTAGTTAAGGCACTGGACTCCCACAGTCGACTGCAGTTGGACTCCCAGACACTGGGAGGCTTAAAAAACACACTAAGTGCTTGCTTGCACCAAATCCCGGGAGAATAGAGAAAGGATTGTGATATGACCACCCCCTTGGAGGGTGATTTCTCACTTTCCCTTTCTCTCTTTCTCTGTATCTCTCAGATGAGAACACACATCCTATAGTAAAACTGGAAAAAAAAAAAGGAAATTGAATTATGGAAACACTGTTTATTGTACACAGAGTGTTCAAATGAATAGTATTTGTCTGGTTTGCTAATTGGAAATCAGCCAGTCTTTCCACAGGCAATTATCAACAGACTCTAATCTCCTGGCTGGAAATGAAGGGTGATCCTGCTCTCAGTCTAATGTTGCCACTGTTATTAGCTTAGCAACATGAGCAGTGTTTGCTAACAGCCACAAGCTGAGCACCCACCAGCCAGGCTAATCTGACAAAGGCCATTTAAACCCCAAAGAAACAGGGTGCAATTATAATGTATAGGAGGTAAAGGCGTAAAGTATGTTTCTGAGCACTAAAATAAATATAATAGCTACCTCTCTCTAACAACACAGGCAGCAATGTAAGCATATTCCTGCTCTCAGGGGCATTGTGCAATATGATTCAAAGGCTCTGAAAAATAAATATTCTTCAGCCCAAAAGTTCACATCCAGGAATTTATTTTTAAAAAAATTAGGAAACTCTTCAAAGATTTGGTTACAGGGACCACCAGATGCCATAATGGTTACATTGCTGGATCCCAACATAGCTAACCATAGTTCAAGTCCCGGATCCAGCAGCTTAAAACTCACACCAGGCATGTGTCCATGTGTGCCCAGAATCCCAAGAAGAGAGTAGAGGAGAAAGGATTACAGGGTGACCACCCCCTCTGGGGGGTAATTTCTCACTTTCTGTCTCTCTGTCTGTCTCCCCCTGGTGAGCACATGCTCCCTATAGCAAAAAATACTCTCTGAAAAAAAGATTTGGTTACAAGAATGTTGATCATTATGTTGCTTAAGTAGTGAAAAATGGGGACCAGCAGATGACATAATGGTTGTGTCGCCAAACTCCCGTATAGTCAACTACAGTTCAAGTCCTGGGCCCAGCAGCTTAAAACACACCGGGCGCCTGTACATACATGCCCCAAATTCCGAGGAGAATGGAGGGTGATTTCTGGGGTGTGTGATTTCTCTCTTTCTGTCTCTTTTTCCCTCTTTGTCTCTCCAACAAGCACACAAACCCTATAGCAAAAATCACTCTAAAAAAAAAAAAGTGAGAAATGGGAGCCAGGTAGTGGTGCAGCAGTAATGTAATGCTCAGCAAGAGTGACCCAAATGAAGAGGTTCTGAGTTCACATCCAGAGACCTCCCTGAACACACTGGCAGGCATAGATGTGATCCAGGGCTGGCTGAAGCTGGGAGTGGACTGTGCCATGAAGACTCTGTCAGGGTTGCTCCTCGCTCTTCACTGTTCTCTCTCTCATAGGATAGACTTCTTTTAAAGAAGAGAAAGACAGGAGCCAGCAAGTCGTGTGGTAGTTAAGGTGCTGGACTCCCATGTGCTGACTATGATTCAAGTCCTGGACCCACCAGCTTGAAAAATCACTCTGGGCACGTGTGCATGCCCAAAATCCCAAGAGGAAAACAGGAGAAGGGACTGGAGTGTGGCCATCCTCCTGGGGGCTATTTCTCACTGTCCCTCTCTCTATCTCTATCCAACAAGCATACACGCACAATGGCAAAAACCTTAAAAAAAATTTAAAAAATTTTAAAAAAAGGTGAAAGATACCCTACCATAAGAAACAGGTTAATCAAATGTAGAACATCTAAACTATGGAGTACTAGGAAGCTATGAACAAGGATGGTAGGGACCAGCAGTTAGGGTAATGGCTATGTTACTGGACTCCCATGTAGTCGACGGTGGTTCGCGTCCCGGACCCGGTGGCTTAAAACTCACGCTAGGTGCGTGTGCATGCATGCCCAAAATCCCGAGACGAGAATGGAGGAGAAGGGATTGCAGCGTGACCATCCCCCCTGGGGGGTGATTTCTCGCTTTCTGTCTCTCTGTCTCTCTCTGTCTGTCTGGTGAGCGCACGCGCTATTATTTTAAAAACAAACGGGGGGTTAGGGGAGATGGCATAGTGGTTACGTCGCTGGTCTCCCACGTGGCCATAGAAAAACACTTCATGACTTTTCCGGCGTCCCAATTACTATATGATTCAGCAATTTCACTTCCAGATATATACACAAAAGAATAGGGAGCCAGCCAGTGGAGTGGTGGTTAAGGTGGCTGGATTCTTCATGACCAACGATGATTCTAGTCCCAGCCCTGGTGGCTTGCTTTCTCACTTTCCCTCTCTCTGAGTCTCTCTTTTTAAAAAGTAATATTAATAAATAAAATAATGGGGACCGCGGGTGGCATGGTGATTAAGGTGCTAGATACTACCACATGGCTGACCACAGTTCGAGTTCCGAACCTGGTAGCTTGCTTTCTTACTCCCCTCACCACCCCCTCTGTGTCTCTCTCTGGTCAAATTTTAAAAATAAATGAATATATCGGGGCCAGCAGGTGGCAAGGTGGTTAAAGGCACTGGATTCTCACATGGCCGACCTTGGTTAGAGTCCTGGACCTGGCAGCTTCCTTTCTCACGTTCCCTTTCTCTCTCTGTCTCTGGTCAAATTAAAAGAATGATAATAAGGGAACCAGCAGTTAGCGTAATGGCTATGTCGCTGGACTGCCCAAGATCCCTAGAGGAGAATGGAGGAGAAGGGATTGTGACGTGACCATCCCCCCTGGGGATGTCTGTCTGTCTGTCTGGCGAGCGCACGCGCCCTATAGCGAAAACCTCTCCCCAAAAAAGAATGATAATAACAAATGTAATTAAATAAAAATATAAAAAATAAATGAATAAATAAATTTAAAATTAATTAATTAATTTTTTTTTAAAAGAAACTATCTAAGAAACTATCTCAAAATAGTTTGTAAAGATATTCTTTAAGACTGGAGAAATATCAGATTTTGGGGCCAGCAGGTGGTGTGGTGGTTAAAGGTACTAGGCTCCCACATGGCCAACCATGGTTCAAAACCTGGCGGCTTTCTTTCTTGCTTTCCCTGTCTCTCCCTTATGATCAAACTAGAAAATAATAATAACAAATAAAGTTAAATAAAATAATTCTTTAAAAAAAAAGACTTAAGAATATCAGGTTTTAATCAAAATTATCAGAGAATAGCATCCACCTGAGAATAAAGAAACCTGATTATTTACTCATCCAGTATTTATGGAGTGCCTACGATATGCTAGGCACCATTGGTCCCTGGACACACAGCATGAATATGACAGAAACTGCCTGCTCTCAGAGAGTAAGAAGGACAGCTATCACAGGGTTTGAAACAGTGATCATTCCAAATGGTAAAAAGTGCTATAAGGAATAAAAGAGAGTAATTAGGTACAGAATATCTGAGAAGAGAGATGAACCTCTTTAGAGAATGCATTCAGCAGAGGTCTTGCCAAGGTGATATCTGAGCTGAGGCTCAAATGATAAGATGCCACCAGAGAGGCAGAGGCAAGCGGACTCCAGGTGTGAAGAGCAGAGAGGTGGCCTGGCATGGACGCACCCACTGCCTCCCCTCAGCTCCACTTCAGAGCCACCAGCTCTGAATTACCAGCACTCAGTCAGGTCCCATCTAGAACAGCTGAGCCAGAATCTCTGAGGTTTGGGGGTTGGGGATTAGACCATTTGTATATTTTTTAATTAATTCATTTTAAAGAGGATTGTTTTATTTATTTATTTAAAAAATTTTCAGGACAGGCAGTTGGCATAATGGCTATGTTGCTGGACTCCCATGTGGTCGACTGCAGTTCGAGTCCTGGATCCAGTGGCTTAAACTCATTGCCAGGCACGTGTGCATGAGTGCCTAAGATCCTGAGAGGAGAATAGAGAAGAGATTGTGGCATGGCCATCCCCCCTGGGGGGTGATTTCTCGCTTTCTGTCTCTATCTTTCTGGCGAGCTCATGTGCCCTGTAGCAAAAACCTCTCCAAAAAAAAAAAAAATTTTTTTTT
>NW_006159657.1:3054883-3055186 GCF_000334495.1 Tupaia belangeri chinensis | reverse complement strand
CTTAACCACTACCCCATCTGCCAGCCCCTAATTAATTTTCTTTTAAGAGAGATTTTTGCTATAGGGTGCATGTGCTCACTGAAGAGACAGAGAGGGACCAGCAGTTAGCGTAATGGCTATGTCACTGAACTCCCACTTAGTCGACTGCAGTGTGAGGCCCGGACCTGGTGGTTTAAACTCACGCTGGGTGCGTGTGCATGTGTGCCCAAGATCCCAAGAGGAGAATGGAGGAGAAGGGATTGTGGCGTGGTCATCCCCCCTGGGGGGTGATTTCTCGCTTTCTGTCTCTCTGTCTCTCTCTGT
>NW_006159657.1:3051274-3051762 GCF_000334495.1 Tupaia belangeri chinensis | reverse complement strand
TAAGATCCTGAGAGGAGAATAGAGAAGAGATTGTGGCATGGCCATCCCCCCTGGGGGGTGATTTCTCGCTTTCTGTCTCTATCTTTCTGGCGAGCTCATGTGCCCTGTAGCAAAAACCTCTCCAAAAAAAAAAAAAATTTTTTTTTTCTCTATAGGGCACATAGCTCACCAGAGAGAGAAAAAGAGAGAGAGAGAGAGTGAGAAAGCAAGCTGCCAGGTCCGGTACTCAAACCACGTTCAGCTATGTGGGAATTCAGTGCCCTAACCACTACACCATCTGCCAGCCCCTAATTAATTTTCTTTTAAGAGAGATTTTTGCTATAGGGTGCATGTGCTCACTGAAGAGACAGAGAGGGACCAGCAGTTAGCGTAATGGCTATGTCACTGAACTCCCACTTAGTCGACTGCAGTTTGAGTCCCGGACCTGGTGGTTTAAACTCACGCTGGGTGCGTGTGCATGTGTGCCCAAGATCCCAAGAGGAGAATGG
>NW_006159657.1:3038101-3051173 GCF_000334495.1 Tupaia belangeri chinensis | reverse complement strand
CTGAAAAAAAAACCCCAAAAAAAAAAAAAAAAAAAAAGAGAGAGAGAGAGACTGAGAGAAACAGAAAGCGAGAAATCAACCCCTCCCTCCAAGATAGCCATGCCCCAATCCCTTCTTCTCTATTCTCCTCTTAGGATCTTGGACACACACGCACATGCACCAAGTGTGAGTTCGAAGCCACCAGGTCCAGGACTCGAACTACGGTTGACTACATTGGAGTCCAACAATATAACCATTACTCCATCTGCTGGTCCCTTAATTAATTTAATTTTTAAAATTTTGCAAGGCTGGCAGGTGGGTTGATGGTTGGGGGCACTGGGCTCCTACATGGCTGACCACAGTTTGAGTCCTGAACATGACAGCTTGCTTTCTCATTTTCTTTCTCTGTCTTTCTGGTCAGATTAAAAATAAATAAGTAAGGGTGTGCTCACCAGAAAAAGACAGAAAGGGAAAGTGAGAAATCAGCCGCCAGGAGGTATGACGATGACGCAGTCCCTTCTCTTCCATTCTTTTCTTGGGATTTTGGGCACACATGCATACGTGTCTGGCATGTTTTTCAAGCTGACAGGTCTGGGACTCGAACTACACAGTCAGTCATGCAGGATTCAGAGCCTTAACCACAACATCAGCTGACCCAACATTTATGATTTTTTTTTTTTAGAAAAACATGGGCCAACAGATGGTGTGGTGGTTAAAGGCTCTGGACTCCCACATGGCCAGCCACAGTTGAGAGTCCCAGTCTTTGTGGCCTGCTTTCTCACTTTCTCTCTGTCTCTGTCTCTCTCCAGTCAAATTGGAAAATGATAATAAATTTTCGAGTCCTGGACCTGGTGGCTTCAAACTCACACTGGGTGCATATGTGTGTGTGTGCCCAAGATCCTGAGAGGAGAATGGAGGAGAAAGAACTGGGGCATGGCTATCTGGGGGGCGGGAGTCGATGTCTCACTTTCTGTCTCTGTTCCTCTCTGGCAGAGTACAGTGCAGAAGGTACAACACCTTTAAAACAACATTACTAAGAGTGGTTATTGTTCACACTGTTTATAAGTTGCTCCCTACACAAATAATATACGCTAATGTTGAAGTCCAGCTCACATTTAGAATGTAATCGCTTTGTGAATGCTTTGATGAATCAGATCATTCTTTGTGGTAAGCACCTCAGGACGCTATTGTCATTCAGCTCCACAGTGAGGCTGAAATTTTGATCTACGATGTTTACTTAATGCAACCACCTTTGGTGGTCTCACGCAAAGCTCTTTCTGGTTTTGATAGCTTATCAGTTTCTTAGTGTTCTTAGTAACTATAAGGAGAATAGTATGAAATACTCAACTTTTACCATTTGGAGAGATTTTTGTTCTAGAGCATGTGAGAGACAGAGAGACAGAAAGCAAGAGATCACCCGAGGGGGATGGCCGCACTGCAATCCCTTCTCCATTTTCTTTACCGGTATCTTGGGCATGCGCATACACATGCCCACATGAGTTTTAAGCTGCCAGGACCTTTCTTTCTCCCCTTTTAATTTGCCAGAGGGCAAGAGCTCGCACCAGAGAGAGAGAGAGAGAGGGAGAGAGAGAGGGAGGGAGAGGAAGAAAGTACTCCCCAATGGAGTGTGGGCATGCCAGGACCTGGCAGCTTGAAACTCAAGTGGGCATGTGTTTTAACCACGGTCAACTACATGGGAGTTCAGCTATGTAACCATTAAGCCATCTGCTGGTTCCAAAATTCTCAACTTTGAACCAAAAGTATATCAATACATAGTAGGAAAGAAAAATTAGCTTGGACTGAGAAAGCACTCATCAGACTAGAATAACAGGGACAGAAAAATCCAGGTGCAAGGTTCATACCACAGATCAGTGGCTACTGTGCGACAGTGACACATGCTCCATGAGGATCGCAGCCTGCGGGAAGGCCCTGAGTTTGCATCCCGAGGTCGCCCTGGGTGTGCCAGTGTGCATGTGCCTGTGATCCTGCCGGTGGAGGTGGGGGTGGTTCACGGCATGAAGACCTGATTGAGGGGACTTCCCATTCTCTCTTCTTCTTATCTCTGTCTCTCTCTTATGGAAGAAATAAATAGACAAACTTTTTTTAAAAAGGTAAGCTGGACACTAGGTAAAGTGGTAGGGACAGATTAAGGTTAAAAAAAAAAAAAGGAATGCCAGAGGCATAAAGTGTTCTCACAATTCCCTTCTTTGAGTGAGAACTGCCTTTTTACTCACTTTAAAAAAAGAAAAAGGCTGGCAGGTGGTGTGGGGGTTAAGGTCACTGGATTCCCACATGGCCAACCGTGGTTGAGTCCCGGATCTGGAGACTTGCTTTCTCACTTTCCCTTTCTCTCTCTCTGTCTCTCTGTCCCTCTTTGGTCAAATGAAAGTAAAAAAAAAATAAATAAACAAACAAACAAAAATAATTCTTTTTTAAAAATTATCATTTCTTGGCCTTTTGGCTAAGAACATTTTTTTCTTTTAAATCTCCAAGAGTGGGAGGCCAGGACATTGGACTCCCACATGGCCAACCAGGTTTCAAGTCCTGGCAGCTTGGTTTCTCACTTTTCTCATTTTCTCTGTGTGTGTGTGTGTGTGTGTGTGTGTGTGTGTGTGTGTGTCTGGTGAGCACGTATGCCCTAAAGTAAATTTTAAAATAATAATAATTTAAAAAATTAAGTAAATACTTATTTTCAAAATAGATACAATAAAACCCCAAGAGTGAGTAAGAGAGAGAAATCACCCCCAGTGGGGGCATGATTACACTACGATCTTTTTTCCTCCATTCTCAGGATTTGGGGCACTCATGTACACATGCCCAGCATGTTTTTCAAGCCATTGGGTCAG
Source organism: Tupaia belangeri chinensis (assembly GCF_000334495.1). Lineage (NCBI taxonomy): Eukaryota > Metazoa > Chordata > Mammalia > Scandentia > Tupaiidae > Tupaia > Tupaia belangeri. Next base: position 3,048,348 of record NW_006159657.1, on the reverse strand, counting down.
CCCTCATTTTCTTTTATGGTTTTTCTTTCTTTCTCCCCTCTTAATTTGCCAGAGGGCATGTGCTCCCACCAGAGAGAGGTAGAGAGAGGGAGAGGAAGAAAGTACCCCCCCAATGGAGTGTGGGCATGCCAAAATCTATTTTCCTCCATCTCTCCGCTCTGTTGGGACTTGGGGTGCACACACACACACACACACACGTTTTTCAACCCATCAGGATGGACTCAAACCACGCAGTCGACCATGGATCCAGTTCCCTTCACCATCAGGCCACAGTACTGGCTCTGGAGCCAGTCATCCTGTCCCCCCTTTTAGCTGAAGACACATTCGCTCTAAAACGACTAAGGGTAAATGCAGTACAAGTGCCTTTCAAATCACCACTTGCCTCCATCTCTCCAGAACGCCCCTTTAGCAACCTCTCCCCTCAACCACCCACAATACTTTCCAGTTCTGAGATGCTGCAAGATCTCACTTGAGTTAAACCTCGGCCTCTCATGCATATTACAACACATGTGTCTATGCTCTGGGATCACGTTTCGCACCGGGCTCTGTAAATGAAGGCTCCATAAGGAGTCAGTCCTGTGGCTTCCCCAGCGTGACACCCCTTCCTCTTTGCTTTTGTACCTGGAGTATGTTTTCACTTCCTCTTTACACATCAGATACCTAGACAAGTTTTCCAGAAGGCCTGCAGAGGAAGACGCAGGGTGCGAACAACTCAGGGTGTGGACAGAATGTGATGTGATTCTTCTAAACTGCCTCTCTACCTGTGATTCCGCTCCACAATTCCCAGTGCCCCACCGTGCCCTGAGTAGGAGTTTTCGCTCCCCCACGACCCTTCCTGCTGTGCCCCAAGCCCTCCATGAGGACTTTGCAGCATCCCTAGAAAGAGAACATCATCTGAGGCCCTGAGCCCTTAGCTGGCTGATAATTTGAGAGTTGACATTTCTGGCTCCTTAAATTCCCTCTGCAACTTTCCATAATAAGCTTTTCTTCCTCATGCTGTTCAGAAGTGAAGCTCATCAGGGTGAACAGCCACAGAGGTCTATTGGTATTTCTTGAAGCCTGGGGTGGTGCCACATGAACTGACTGTAGGAGGAATATGAGAAGGTGGTGTGCACTCAAAAGGCCCAGTGTTAAATAACATCGAATCAAATCGTGAGACAATTATTCTCCTTCCTACTTAGCACCTCTTGTGTCTCCTGATTAGTTCTAAAAGATGTCTCAATGGATCATAGAGTATCTTTAAAATATCCCCAAGGCTTACTCATCTCCATTTTGAGCAGAAAGTGGGTAATAGCAAAAAATTGTATCTGGTCAAAATGTAACAATGGGGGACCAGCAGTTAGCATAATGGCTATGTCGCTGGACTCCCATGTAGTCAACTGCAGTTCAAGTTCTGGACCCGGTGGCTTAAATTCACACGGGGCACATGTGTGTGCATGCCCAAGATCCTGAGAGGAGAATGGAGGAGAAGGGATTGCAGCATGACCATCCCTCCTGGGGGGTGATTTTTCGCTTTCTGTGTCTGCCTTTCTGGCGAGCGCACGCGCCCTATAGCAAAAAACGACTCCCAAAAAAATAAATAAATGACAACGTATTGTCTCCCTTGTATATATTTTTAATACTATCTTCTGATCATGGTAAGAGACACTTATTTTCCATTTATAGGAGTAATAGAGTTTCCCTTTATGTAAATTTATTTGAAGATTAAAGGGCATCAGTTTAAAGAAAAAACATGAAGTAAATAACAGTACAGATGGTAGATGCAGATGGCAAAACCAGAAAGGTTTCTGCCTCTGAAGCTGCAAAGGGGAAGGAGTACTGGTTTGAGATCAGGCTGGGTTTGCATTTAGCTCTGCCCTGTGGTAGGTCTAGTTATTTCATTGGTTTAAGCCTAGTTACCTCCTGAGGGGATAATCCTAACCCCACTGGATTCAGATTCAAGATGTGTGAGCAAAATACCAAGCACAGCATCCAAATGACAAAGGCAGCCCCCTGAAGGATGCTGTCTCTGGGACTTTGCTCCTCCACCTCCAGGCTAAGTTTTGGCTGTCCTGGTAAACACACAGTCAGTCCATCCATCTCCCGTCTGGGGAAGCAGAGTCCAAGAGCAACGCCTGAGCAGACGCAGCTGTCTCAGGACTGTCGCTGCCAAGGTTTGACTATCACCCCACTCCTCAGGATCCAGGAGTTGTAATCTGGTGAGCCACCGCCTCAGTGTGGTGAGAGACCTGATAGAACTGTGGCCTTTGGAAAGTGCTTAGGCAACAGCATGGGTCCCCATAATTGAATCCTGGTGAGTTTATAGTGAGGCACAGAGACATTTTTCTCTGCGCCTGCTCCTGCCCTCAGCCTGCCCCAAGTGCCATAATGCAACAAGAAGACCCTAACAAGATGCCAGTACCATGCCCTTGGACAGCTCAACCTCCAAAACCACGAGCTAAACAAACCTCTATTTGCTTAAATTACCCAGACTCAGGTATTTCTGTTATTAACAGTAGAGCGGACTAGAACAGTGGCACACAGGCACTCCCTGCCCCCTGCACTGCCAGGTTCCGCCTGTCTGCTCCCTCCTGTCTGCTCCCTCCCGTCCTGACCTTAGGCTTCCTCTAACAGGGCCTGGGCCTGTTTGGCCATCCAGTCCACGGAACTTTCATCTCCTGCCCTCCCTCCTGAGAATGAAGACAGATCTTTTCATTCATTTTGCTCACTGATGCAACGAATGTGCTCCTCATTAAGTGCTGCTAGCACAGGGTCAGTAGCCAGTAAGGGCCATGCGGGTACTGCTCTCCGGGCTCCTGCACTTGAGCAGCGTGAAGTCGAGAGATGACCAAATTAAAATAAATAAATAAAATTAAATAATTCTTTTAAAAAAAGAGAGAAACTACTTCAATAATCTCTTCAGATGAAAATACTTCTTTAAAAAGTTTTTTATAAATGGTATCACATTGCACACATTCTGCAAATTACTCTCTGCCCTCCATGAAATCAGGTTTTTGAGATCTGTCTCTGCTGACACTTTCAGGTTTGGCTCTCTCCTGAAAATTGCTGTCTAGTAGTCCATCATACTCAGCTCTCTCTTCTACTGCTAGACATGTGGGTTTTCCCAGTTCAAGCTACTTCAAACAATGCTGAAATGAATAACTTTATACTCGCCTCTTAGCACTCACCTGGGACTTTTTGTATGGAAGAAGCTGCTGACATCCAGAGGTAACAGGCTCAAGGGTGAGAGCTACCCAGGTCCTGTGGGCATTAAGGGGATCAATTTGTCAGCAACTGCCTCTCACTCACTCAGCCACCCACAAACTGGGACGTGCAAATCAAGGGAATGGAGTTAGAAATGGAATTGGATTGCTGGCTGTGGGACAGGCACATCTCTGGGGCAACACAATTTTTCTCTATGGGATACATCCAAGACCCCCAGGAGATGTCCGAAATTCCTGAACCCTAGATGCTATTTTAAAAAATAATTATTTTATTTAACTTTATTTATTTCGTTATTTATTTTAATTTTTACCAGAGAGTAATAGAGTGAGAAAGAGAGAAAGTGGAAAGCAAGCCACCAGGTTCCGGACTCAAACTACAGTCAGGCATGTGGCAGTAAAATGCCCTTCACCACCACACCACCTGCTGGCCCCACCCTATATGCCATCTTTTCCCTATAAATACAGATCTACAATATATTTAACTTAGGGAACCAGCAGTTAGCGTAATGGCTATGTCGCTGGACTCCCACGTAGTCGATCGCGGTTCGTGTCCCGGACCCGGTGGCTTAAAACTCACGCCGGGCGCGTGTGCTTGCGTGCCCAAGATCCCGAGAGGAGAATGGAGGAGAAGGGATTGCAGCGTGACCATCCCCCCTGGGGGGTGATTTCTCGCTTTCTGTCTCTATGTCTCTCTCTGTCTGTCTGGCGAGCGCACGCGCCCTACAGTGAAAATCTCTCAAAAAATATATATATATATATTTAACTTATAACTTAGGCACGGTGAGAGATTAACAATAACTAATAATTATAAAGAAATTTAAACTTTTTTGGGGGGGCCCACAGGTGGCGTGGTGTCTAGGGGCACTGGTGTCACACATGGCCAACACTGGTTTGAGTCCCAGACCTGGCGGCTTGCTTTCTCATTTTCCTTCTCTCTCTTTCTCTCTTGCTCTGCCCCTCTCTGGTCAAATTAAAATAAATAAATGAATAAATAAAGTTAAATAAAATAATTATTTTTATAAAAAGAAATTTAAACTTCTTTTCCCTTTGACAGTTTAGCATCTTTAGTCTCTGAAATAAAACTGACAATCAGATTAACAGGAAAAAGGGCATACGAATTTGATTCATGAACATATATATGGGAACCACAAAACATGAGACACAGGTCAGCCAGGTGGCATGGTGATTAAGGCCTTGGATCCCACATGGCTGGATGTATGGTTTGAGTCTCGGACCCGGCAGCTTGAAAAACATGCCAGGCACATGTGTGTGCATTCCCAAAGTCCTGAGAGGAGAGTGGAGGAGAAGGGATTGCGGGGGTACTCTCTCACTTTCTCTCTCTCTGTGTCTTTCTCTGGTGAACACATACACCCTATAGCAAGTTAAAAAAAAAAGGGGAAGAGAGAGAGACTTAAAAACAGGCCAGGTGACTGATGGTTTTATACTACAGAGAAGAGCTTGAAGTTAAGCTATGGCAGGGTAAAGGGAAAAGGTGCAAAGGTGGTCTTGTGTTTCCGGTGGTGGTTGGGTGTCAGACCTCTTATCTCCTTCTTCCTGGGATGCAGTTTTCCTAGACAGAGAAGGGGGCCTGCTTGCATGTGCCAGCTTACTTTGCTGAAGTAGACAGATGTAAATTTCTTTTAGAGGGATAGCTTTCAGAGCTACTATTATGTCTGCAATCCCTCTGAATAATCATCTCAAAAAGAAGTATGACAAAGAAGTATATTTGGGGGTGGCATATTTTGACCTCACACATAATAAAACAGAATAAATTAATACAGTATACTGTAATAAAAGCTATATGGCATCAGCCCCATAATCTTATGGTTAAGGGATCCCACATGGCTGACAGTAGTTTGAGTCCTGAACCTGGCAACTTGAAAAACATGCCAGAGGATGCCTCTGTGTGTGTGTGTCTGTGTGCCTGTGTGCACAGGTGCGCATGCACACGCATGTGCCCAAAATCCCTGAAAGGAGAGATGGAGGAGAAAGACTGGCGAATTATCCCCCATGAAGAGTACTTTCTCTTTTCCCTCTCTCTGTCTCTCTTCATGAAGTGCATAAGCACTCTGGCAAACTAAAAAAAAACTATATCAACTATATCAAAACTGACCTTACTTGTGTCGTTACTCTTCCCACCTGTAACACACTTTTCCTAACAAATGGTCAGTAAAAAGGTGCGGAGACTGGAACCAGCAGTTAGTATAATGGCTATGTCGCTGGACTCCCACGTGGTCGACCACGGTTCGAGTCCCGGACCTGGTGGCTTAAAACTCACGCTGGGTGCGTGTGCGTGCATGCCCAAGATCCCAAGAGGAGAATGGAGGAGAAGGAATTGCGGCATGGCCATCCCCCCTGGGGGTGTCTGTCTGTCTCGTCTGACGAGTGCACGCGACCTATAGCAAAAACCTCTCCAAAAAAAAAAAAAGGTGCGGGGACTACGGGATCGCTAATTCCTCAGGAATAATTAACCTGATTTCTGCTTCATGAACCAGTTTTTCACCACATCAAATGACTGTTATCAGGTTTGTGCTCTGGAGTAACCAGTCTTTTACACACACAAAGGAGACTTAATGAGACAATTATTAGCAGTGAGACAGCTACTGCCAAGTGAATCAATAAGGCTGCTCAGCCTGCGGACTGCTGCTACATGGACACCTTTATGTATTTTTTATTTACTTATTTATTTTCCCTCCATAGGGCATGTGCACTTGCTAGAAAGAGACAAAAAGAAGGAAAGTGAGAAATCACCCTCCCATCCAGGTTGGGGGCAGTGGCCACACTTCAATCTCTTCTCCTCAGTTCTCCTCCTTCAATTTTAGACACTCAGTCGTGTGCACACCCAGTGTGATTTTCAAGTCCCCAGGTCCAGGACTTGAACCGCAGCCAACCATGTGGGAGTCCAGTGCTTTAACCACCATGTCACCTGCTAGCCTCATGTGGACACCTTTTAAGGGCTGAACTCTGCCAAGGCTGGGAGCACAGCTGGGTTGTTCCAGCTGAGGAAATTGGCAGCCCTTAAGAGTGTTCCTGGTAGCTCCATTCTAATTCAGGGGAACAAAACTGTTTACAAGGAAGCTAGGGGTTGAGTGGTCATTAATATCTCCTGGATTTGAGTCACAGAAGGCACCATAATTCCATTACTAAGATCACTTCTTCCAGATGGATGGGCTTGGAAAACAAAGCTTGTAAGGTGACTTCAAAGATTTGCTTATAGAAGCTTCTGATTCCTGGGGAAACCAGAATAACTGGTTTTCATAGCAATTCACTGAAAAGGTGACTACACCACAGGAGCTGGTGAGGAAGCCAGTTTGGTCACATTCACCAGCAACTGACTCTCCTTAAGACAGAATTCTTGGGCTCAATGTCATTATTTTTTTAAAGAATTATTAATTAATTTATTTTTTTTAATTTGCTATAGGATACATGCATTCATCAGAGAGAGAGAGAGACAGAAAGTGAGAAAGCAAACCACTAGGTCTGGGACTGGAACTGTGATTGGCCATGTGGGAGTCCAGCACCTTAAGAACCACACCACCTGCTGACACCCATTTAGTGTCATTTTGGCATCGCCAAGGTTTTTTCTTTTCTTTTAGGTTTTTGCCATAGAGCACATGTGCTCACCAGAGACACAGAGAAAGATAGTGAGAGGGAAAGTGAAAAATCAACCCCTAGGAGGGACGGTCACACTCCCTCCAATCTCTTCTCCTCCATTCTCCTGTGGGAATCTGGGTCCCCAATCGTTTCTCCTCCATTCTCCTGTGGGAATCTGGGTGCAGGTGTGCCCTGGCCCAGTGTGATTTTCAAGCTGCCAGGTCCAGGACTCGAGCCACATTCAGAGTCATGCAGGAGTCTAGCTGTCCATCCACTACACCACCTGCTGGTCCCCACATCACCAAGTTTTCACACTAGCAGCATCATTATCTACTATTGATTCAGTCTTTTTTTTTTTTTTTTTTTTTTTTTATTTTCTAAAAAGTATTGGGGCTTCGACGGAGAGAGAGAAGGAAAGTGAAAAATCATCCCCCCAGGAGGGATGGCTACTCTGCCATCCCTTCTCCTCCATTCTCTTCTCAGGATTTTAGGCATGCACGCACAGAGGTCTGGCATGTTTTTCAAGCTGCTGGGTCTGGGACTCAAACCTTGCAGTCAGTCATGTGGGAGACAGAGGCTTTAACCACTGTGAAACTGGTTGGCCCTTGATTTAATCTTTTTCTTTTTTTTTTTTTTAACTTTTTGCCATAGGGCACATGCCTTCACTAGAGAGATACAGAGAGAAACAGTGAAAGGGAAAGTGAGAAATCACACACACACACACACACACACACACACACACACCCCAGGGGGAATAGGCCTACCATAGTCCATTCTCCATTCTCCTCTCAGGATTTTGGGCACACACATGTGCCTGGCATGATTTTCAAGCCACTGGGTCTGGGACTTGAACTATGATCACACCTATGGCAGTCCAGAGCCTTAACCACATGCCACCTGCTGGTCCCTCAATTTAGTTTTTATTTGCCTTTTGTATTTAATCTTGTACAATGCAGCCTTCTTTGTGAAGAATTATTTATGTATTTTGTGACTCACTGAGATCCTCTTTCCTCCTTTTCTGCCTTTAGTTTCCTTTGGTTCATTTCATTACAAACTGCATCTCCATTGATCCAGAATTCAAACAAGCAAACAAACACAGTGAACTTTGACAATAGTTACACAACTGTGAAGTACTCAAAACCACCTAACTGCACACTTGAAATGGATGAATTGCATAGCACAGGAATTATATTTCCATAAAGCTATTAAAAACAAACCAACCACACAAAATTTTCAGTCAATTTACCACAGTATTTGAAAATATTACCAGTCAATTTACCACAGTACTTGTTACCAATTCGGACAAAACATTTACTGGGTTAGAAAACTAAGTAACAAACATCATATTCTCTGTCCATTTTAGTTATTTAGGTTGTTAAAATTTTTAGACAAACTACACTTAAGAGTTTAATTGAGCAAAAAACGATTCAAAGCAGTCAGCCCTCAGAACTGGGTTCTAAGGATCTCCTATTGCCACGTGATCAAATGACATTTACAGGCAGAAAAGGAAAGTGACTACAGAAAATGGAAGCGAGGTAGGAAACAGCTGGATTAGTTACGGCCAGGCAGATAACTATTTGATCCCATTTCCAACAGTTGGTGACCGCGATTGACAGCCGCACAGCTGCTGTGATTGGCTGTGACTCAGCTATTTGTTACAGAACCAGACTCCTAAGCTAAATTGGGGTGTGTACACAAGAACTGAAGTATGCCAATACAAAGGCTTCCTCAGGCCAATTTAACAGGGCTAACATGCCACTCTGGTTCCAAAGTCCTCTGAATAATTCAAGTCTACTCTACATAACAAGAACAAACTCCCAACTGAGGACTAAGTAGTCTCACTTCTGAGTAGTATTGAACCCCTTGATTGATTCTCCAGTACCCATCATTTGCTTTGGATAGATGGTTTTTCTCTAGGCAGTGGCTCTTGAGTTTGGCCTCAAATAGAATCACATGGAATACATTGAAAATATATGAATGTCGGGGCCAGCAGATGATGTGGCGGTTAGGGCGCCGGACCCCCACATGGCCAATTGCGGTTCAAGTCCTTGGTATTGAACCCCTTGATTGATTCTCCAGTACCCATCATTTGCTTTGGATAGATGGTTTTTCTCTAGGCAGTGGCTCTTGAGTTTGGCCTCAAATAGAATCACATGGAATACATTGAAAATATATGAATGTCGGGGCCAGCAGATGATGTGGCGGTTAGGGCGCCGGACCCCCACATGGCCAATTGCGGTTCAAGTCCTTGACCTGGCAGCCAGCGCCGGACTCCCACATGGCCAATTGCGGTTCAAGTCCTTGACCTGGCAGCTTGCTTTCTTACTTTCCCTCTCTCTCTCTTGTAAGTACATGTGTCCTAGATCAAATTTTAAAATAATAATAATACACTTAATTTAATTAAAAAAAAAAGAAAATACATGAGTGTGGGCTGGCTCCTGCATAGTGATTAAGGCAACTGGACCTCACATGGCCAACTGTGTGGTTTGAGTCCTAGACCCAGAAGCTTCAAAAATACTCTGGGAGGGGACTGGAAGGTGGCATGTCTCTCTCTCTCTGGTCAAATTTTAAAAATGATAATAATAAATAAAATTAAATAAATAATCCTTTAAAAAATACTTTGAGTGTGTGTATGAGCCCCAAGTCCCAAGAATTAAAGAATGTATTAAGTGACATGGTAAGGGACTGCAAAGAAGACTTCCTGGGACATTACAGTAGGTATAGGGGCATTGCAATGGCACCCTGCAGTCAGGGAGAGACGGCTTCCTCTAAATACAGCATGGGCAAGGGGGACTTAGGACAAAGGGCCAGGGCAGGGGGTAAAGATGGAAAATGACTAAGAGGAAACATCAGGTGTTAGAGGGATTCTGGCTAAACCCACGCACCAGGATATGTGCTGGAGACAGACCAAAGTGTAATCTAGGGGAAAGGGAAGAATGAGGAACCTGACCAGATACCAAGGGTGATTAGATATGAGGATAATCAGATATTGAGCATAGGGGTTTTCTCATTAAACTGACTTGGCAGGATTCTTTGCTAAAACTACATTTTATAAGCTGAAGATTCAGAAAGAAACCTGACTAAAGTGAAGCCAAGCAAAGAATCTTTGTCATTAGGCTTAATGTTTCCACAGGTGATTTCAGTGTGCAACCAATAGGGCAAACCGTGACATAAGAAATCCTCTTGGGACCAGCTGTTATTAGCGTAATGGCTATGTCACTGGACTCCCACGTAGTCGACTGCGGTTCGCATTCTGGACCCAGTGGCTTAAAACTCACACCGGGCGTGTGTGCATGCATGCCCAAGATCCCAAGAAGAGAATGGAGGAGAAGAGATTGTGGCGTGGCCATCCCCCCTGGGGGTGATTTCTCGCTTTCTATCTCTCTGTCTCTGTCTGTCTGGCGAACGCACGTGCCCTATGGCAAAAACCTCTCCAAAAAAAAAAAAAAA
>NW_006159657.1:3037451-3038038 GCF_000334495.1 Tupaia belangeri chinensis | reverse complement strand
TTGAGTCCGGGACCTGGTATCGCTCTCTCTCTCTTTCTCTTTCTCTCTCTCTCCTCCCCCCCCCCCCCACCTCTTTGGTCAAACTGAAATAAATAAATGAATGAATGAATGAAGTTAAATAAAATAATTTTTTAAAATAATCCTCTTTTGGGTGCCAGCAGGTGGCGTAGTGGTGGTTAAGGGTATTAGACTCCCACATGATCAAGTTGTTCAAGTCCCAGACCTGGCATCTTATTTTCTCACTTTCTCTCTCTCTGTGGTCAAATTAAAATGGATGAATAAATAAATAAAGTTAAATAAAAAGTAGTTCTTTTTTTCTTAAGAATTATTTTTTTTAATTTAACTTTATTTACTTAGTTTGTTTAATTTGACCAGAGAGAGAGAGAGTAAGAGATAAGAGGGAAAGTGAGAAAGGAAGCTGCCAGATCCAGGACTTGAACCATGGCTGGCCATATGGAATCCTGCGTCCTTAACCACCATGCCACTTGCTGGCCCCAAAAATAATTCTTTTTTTTTTCCAAAAATAATTCTTAAAAAAAAAAATCTTTGGGGGGCCCTGCCGAGCCGGCGGCAGCAGCTGCTGCCCT
>NW_006159657.1:3028415-3036095 GCF_000334495.1 Tupaia belangeri chinensis | reverse complement strand
AAAAATAAAAAAAAAAAAATCTTTTGGAATTGGCAGGTGGCATGGTGGTTATAGATGCTAGACCCCCCCACATGCAGTTCGAGTCCCAGACCCGGTGACTAGCTTTCTCACTTTCCCTTTCTCTCTCTCTTTGGTCAAATTAAATTTATAATAATAATTAATAAAATTTATTTATTATTATTATTTTTAATTAGTTATTTAACTTTAACTTTATTTGTTTATTTTAATTTGAACAGAGAGGAGGAGAGAGAGAGAAAGTGAGAAAGCAAGACACCAGGTCTCAGACTTAAACTGCGGTTGGCCATGTGGGAGTCCAGCACCCTTAACCACCACGGCACCTACTGGCCCCCAATAAATAATTCTTTAAAAAAAAAAAAAGACTTATTTTTATTTAACTTTATTATTATTATTATTTTACAGTTTGATCAGAGAAAGAAAAAGAAAGTGAGAAAGCAAGTCATGAGGGAGGTCCAGGACTTAACCTCAGTCGGCCATGTGGGAGTCCAGCACCTTTAACCACTATGCCATCTCCTGGCCCCCACCAGTAAATAATTCTTAAAAAGAAAAAAAGAGGCTTTGCAGACACTGCTGCCCAAGTCTCTCCCCCTTTACCATGGTCAACTCCACCATGTTCTTTGACATCACTGTTGAGAGGGAGCTCTTGGGCAGCATCTCCTTCAAGCTATTTGCAGAAAAGTTCCAAAGACAGCAGAAAACTTCCGTGCTTTGAGCACTGGAGAGAAAGGATTTGGTTTTAAGGGTTTCTGCTTTCACAGAATTATTCCAGGGTTTATATGCCAGGGTGGCGACTTCACATGCCATAATGGTATGGGTGACAAGTCCATCTATGGTGAGAAATTCAATGATGAGAACTTCATCCTGAAACATACAGGTCCTGGCATCTTGTCCATGGCGAATGCTGAACCCAGCACAAACGGTTCTCAGTTTTTCATCTACACTGCCAAGACGAGTGGTTGGATGGCAAGCATGTGGTCTTTGGCAAGGTGAAAGAGGGCATGAATATTATGGAAGCCATGGAGCACTTTGGGTCCAAGAACGGCAAGACCAGCAAGATCAGCATTTTTTCTTTCTTTCTTTTTTTTTTTTTAGAGGTTTTTGCTATAGGAGGGCACTTGTGCTCGCCAAACAGAGAGAGACAGAGAGAGAAAGTGAGAAATCACCCCCCAGGGGGAGGACCATGCCTCAATCTCTTCTCCTCTCGGGATCTTGGGCACGCACACACACGTGCCCGGCGTGAGTTTTAAGCTACCGAGTCGAGTTTTAAGCCACTGGGTCCAGGACACGAACCGCGGTCGACTACGTGGGAGTCCAGTGACATAGCCATTACGCTAACTGCTGGTCCCAAGAAGATCAGCATTTCTGACTGTGGATAACTCTAATGAATTTGTTTTCTCTTAACCACCAGAACGTTCCTTCTGTAGCTCAGGAGAGCATCCTCCACCCCATCTGCTCGCGATGTCCTGTAATCCGTGTTCTTGCTACAGTTCGTTTGGTTCCATATTTCCCTTATCCCCCTCCAAATCTATCTGAATTGCAAAGTTAAGTTTATGATTATGCAATTAAAAACTACAAAAAAAATCCTCTTTCCATAATGAGATACCACCTCACCTTACCCTTGTTAGCCCAGCTATAATAAAAAGCCCAAAATAGAAATAACACATGCTGGTGAGGATGTGGAGAAGTGGAAACCCTTGTGTATTATTGGTGGAAAGTACCATAGTGTCTCCGCCGATACACACACACAAACCTATAAAATTACCACACCATATAATCTAGCAATTTCACTTCTAGATTTGTCCCTAAAGAATCAAACACAGGGACTTGAACAGATATTTGTATACTCATGATTACAGCAGCATTATTCACAATAGCCAAAAAGGTAGAAACAGCCCAAGTGTCTGCTGATGAATGAATGGTCAGATGAGACGAAGGAGAGACAGACAATGGACTATCACTCAGCTTCATAAAGAAGGGAATTCTGACACAAGGTACAACACAGAGGAGCCGTGAGGACATTATGCTCAATGAAATAAGTCAGTCATAAGAGGAAATTCACTATTAATATGTAACTCCAGGGACCAGCAGATGGCTTAATGGTTACATCGCTAGACTCTCATGTAGACGACTGTAGTTCAAGTCCCAGACCTGGTGGCTTAAAACTCACACTGGGTGTGTGTGTGCCTGCCAAAAATCCCAAGAGGAGAGTGGAGAAGGGATTGTGGCGTGGCCAACCACCCTGGGGGGGTGATTTTTCATCTTCTGTCTCTCTGCCACTCTGGCAAGTACATGCGTCCTAGAGCAAAACTCTCTCTCGAAAAAAAATATATGAGGGAACCAGCACTTAGCGTAATGGCTATGTCGCTGGACTCCCACGAAGTCGACCATGGTTTGTATCCCGGACCCAGTGGCTTAAAACTCACGCCGGGTGCATGTGCGTGCGTGCCCAAGATCTCGAGAGGAGAATGGAGGAGAAGGGATTGCGGCGTGACCATCCCCTCTGGGGGGTGATTTCTCGCTTTCTGTCTCTCTCTCTCTCTCTGTCTGCCTGGCGAGCACACCCACCCTATAGATAAAACCTCTCAAAAAAAAAAGATGATAATCAAAAAAATATATGATTCCACTTATATGAAGTACCCAGAAGAGTTGGGAGACAGGAGAATGGGCAGTTACTGTATAATGGGAACAGAGTTTCAGCTGGAAAACTGGAGAAGTTCTGAGGAAGGATGGTGTGGTGGCCGTAGAGCAAGGTAATATGCTTAACGCCTCTGATATAGACACTTAAAAACGGTCAGGGTAATAAATTCTATGTTATGCATATTCTACCACAATAGGAAAAAAAAGAGATCCCCTTTGAAGACTGGGTATGTGAAAGGGCCAACAGGTAGTGGTGGTTAAGGCACTGGACTCCCACACGGCCAAACATGGTTCGAGTCCCGGATCCAACAGCTTGAAAAATCACACAGGGCGTGTGTAGCACATGCCCAAAATCCCAAGAAAAAACTAGAGGAAAAGGGATTGCAGCATGGCCATTCCCCCCTGGGGGGTGATTTCTCACTTTCCCTATCTCTCTCTCTAGGGAACACTGTACCGACCCGGGGGGACAGCCGAACGGGTTTCTTGAGTGAAGGAGTGAGAGCCGGGGCAAGCAGCGTAGTGTTACAGCACGGAGACGACAGTGTCGTCTGTTTATTGTGGGCAGCACGGTACAGCACAGAGACGACGCAGTGTCACAGCTCTTAAGGGTCGCGTCGTCTACTGTGAGCAGCACGGAGACGACGCGGTATCACAGCTCTTCAGGGTCGTCCGGAGACGATGTAGTGTTACAGCTCTTCAGGGTCTCCCAGGTCGTCTGGAGATGATGCAGTGTCAGCTCTTCAGGATCTTCAGGGTCGTCTGGAGACTGCGCAGTGTTTCAACTCTTCAGGCTCTTCAGTTGTCGTCGTCGTCGTCTGTCGTCGTCGTCTTCTGGCTACTGTGGGCCAGGCATCGTGGTTATATACACTCTGGTGGGTTGTAAACGGTGGGCCCTGATTGGTTGTTAACGGTGGGCCCTGATTGGTTGTTAACAGTGGGTTATGATTGGTTGCTTTTGGACCAATCATGAGGTGCCGGATATGCAAATTTGAGGGATTCTAGTGGCCAATCAGAGCAAGGTTTCGAAGGTCAGGTTTTTGGAAGGGAACCAATCATGGTAATTGTTTGCTCTCTGAGAAACCTCGGCAGACTCGCTGGTGTGCAGCTTCCCACAGAACACATGTGCCCTATGGCACAAACCTTAAAAGGAAGGAAGGAAGGAAGGAAGGAAGGAAGGAAGGAAGGAAGGAAAGAAGAAAAGGAAAGAAAAGATGGGTATGAGATCCAATGTGTGCCAGTGACATAGGAGGAGAAACCTCCTGGGATTCTGGGAAAAGTTTCCTCATCCCTAGGAGAGAAATGCAGGATAGGATACTTTTTCTGATTTCTCCATATTGTCACCTGGCATCTGGAATCTGTCGCCATCTTGGGACTGGCCTGAAGAGGAAACCAATACCCAGGGTAGAGACAAATGAAAAGAGGGTACATGCCCTCACCAGAGAAAAAGAAAGAGACAGAGAAGAAAAGAGATAGATTCAAACCACAGTTGGCTACATGGGAGTCCAGCGACAGAGTCATTACGCCAACTGCTGGTCTTGGGAACTACGTAATTTAAAAAGAATTAGAAGTCCAGCCAATGCTCAGAACCATGTGGAAGACCAGGGGTATGGGTCGGCAGGTGGAGTGGCGGTTGGGGCACTGGACTCACACATGGCCAACTGCAGTTTGAGTCCTGGACCTGTGTCTTGCTTTCTTATTTTCCTTCTCTCTCACTCTCTTTCTCAATCTCTCTCTGGTCAAACTAAAAAATAATAATAATAAATAAAATAGCTTCTTAAAAATAAGTAAACTTTAAAAGTATATAAAAAGTAGAAAAAAAATATAAACGCAGTTGGAATTACTCTCCATCAGTTAAAAGGCAAAATTGAGGTGGTTAAGGCAGCTGGAAAATCACACCAGGTGCATGTGTGTGCACGGCCATAATCCCAGAGGAATGAAAGAGAAAGGATTGTAGCACGGCTATCCCCCCTTGGGAGGGAGGCAGTAATTCTTCACTTTCTGTCTCACTGTCTCTCTCTCTCTCTCTCTCTCTGATGAGTGCACATGCCCTATGGCAAAACCTAAAAAAAACAAAAACAAACAAAAAAACTTAAAGATAGCTCTTATATGTCACATACATTTTCTAAGAATTATTTATTGAATTTTATTTATTCATTCGTTTATTTTAATTTGACCAGAGAGAGACACACACAGAGAGAGAAGTGAGAAACAAGCCACCAGGTCTGGGACTGGAACCATGGTAAACCATGTGGGATTGTTCAGTGCCTTAACCACCATGCCACCTGCTGGCCCCCTGTATATACATTTTGAAATAATACACCATCTCTTTGATTAATTTGTATGTCACATATATAAATGTGTTTTCAAATAGATTAAGTGGATCACATTAAATGTATGATAATGGCTGCCCTTTCTAAAGGGATAGAATGGGACTGGGTTGGAGGTCGATGAGGCAACACATGTATCAGCCTTGGTTTAGTTCAGATTTTAAAACATTAACAAGGCCTTGAGATGTTAACAATTAGCCATCTTGGGATTCTAGGTAGGTATGTAGGCATTTGCAACTTTTTTGTACTGTTCTATATTTATAAACTTTTCAAAGTAAGGGGCCAGCAGGTGACGTGGTGAGTAGAGTGCTGGACTCCCATATGGCCAACTGCGGTTCAAGCCCCAGACCTGGCAGCTTGCTTTCTCGCTTTCCATTTCTCTCCCTCTCTATCTCTGGTCAAATCTGAAAAAAATAATAATAACAGGAGCCAGCAGGTGTCATGGTAGTTAGAGGCGCAGGATTCCCACATGGCCAACTATGGTTCAAGTTCCAGACCAGGCGGCTTGCTTTCTTACTCTTTCCTTTTCTCTCTCTGTGTCTCTCTCTGGTCAAATAAAATAATAATAATAATAAATTGAGAGACCAGCAGTTGGCGTAATGGCTATGTCACTGGACTCCCCTGTAGTTGACCGCGGTTCACATCCCGGACCCGGTGGCTTAAAACTCACGCTGGGCACATGTGCATGTGTGCCCAAGATCCCGAGAGGAGAACGGAGGAGAAGGGATTGCGGCGTGGCCATCCACCCTGGGGGGTGATTCTCTTTCTGCTTCACTTTTCCTCTCTGTCTGGTGAACCCACGCACCCTATAGCAGAAACCTCTTCCAAAAAAAGAAAAAAAAATTGAATACGATAAATAAATAATTCTTTAATAATAATACCAAATAGAATTAAATAAATAAATGTTTTTAAAAACTGTTTTTCAAAGCAAAAAAATCCCCTCTTTTCCAATGCTACTCCTGCCCAACACAAATTTTTTTTCTTTTTGAGAGGTTTTTGCTATAGGGCATGTGCACGCGCCAGATAGACAGAGATAGACAGAGAGACAGAAAGCAAGAAATCACCCCCCCAGGGGGGATGACCACACCGCAATCCCTTCTCCTCCATTCTCCTCTCGGGATCTTGGGCATGCATGCACACGCGCCCAGCGTGAGTTTAAGCCACCGGGTCCGGGACTCAAACTGCGGTCGACTATGTGGGAGTCCAGCGACATAGTCATTACACTAACTGCTGGTCCCCTGCCCAACACAATTTTTTTTTTTTTTATCATTTTTCAATTTGACCAGAGAGACACAGAAAGAGAGAGAATGGAGAAAGAGAAGAAAAGTGGGAAAGTAAGCCACCAGGTCCAGGACTTAAACCAGGGTCAGCCACATGGGAGTCCAGCACCTTAACCACCAATGCTACCTGGTGGTCCCATGCCCAACACAAATTTAACTAAAGAAAGCAGAAGAAAAAAAGTTTTGGTTACTCACATCAGGCACATGTGCATACATGCCCCAAATCCCAAGAGGAGACATAAAGAGAAAGGACAGCAAGGCCATCCCTTCGGGGGGGTGCTTTCTCTCTTTCTCCCTCTGTCTCTCTCTCTCCAGTGAGTACACATGCCCTATAACAAAATTTAAAAATAAATAAATAAAGATCTGGGAACCCAGGCTGAGGTCTGTATAATCTCACACACATTCTAAAAGTTTAACCACACCTGCCTTGTTGTTAGAATGAGAGTTCTGTTTTGTTTTGAGATTTTTGCCATAGGGTGCAGGTACTTGTGGGGAGGTAGGGGGAAGAGTGAGAAATCATCTCCATCATCTCCCAGGAGGAATGGACTTGCCATAGTCTTTTCTGTTCCATTCTCCTTTCAGGATTTGGGCACACATGCACTTGCACCTGGCATGAATGTCAAGCCACCAGGTCCAGATTTGAACTGTGGTGGGCCATGTGGGAGTCCAGAACCTTAACCACCATGCCACCTGCTGGTTCCAGTATGAGAGTGTTTTTATCTTTTAATTTTTTTAATAATTATTTATTTAAGGACCAATATCCCTAAATGTAGTGGTGGCATAGTGCTCAAAGTGCTGGACTCCTACATAATCAACTGCAGTTCTAGTCTCAGACCTGGCAGCTTGAACCTCATGCCAGGCTTGTGTGCGTGTGTGCCAAAACTTCCAAGAGCAGAATGAAGAAGAGACTGTGGCATGTCCATCCCCACGGGGGTGTGACCTCTTACTTTCTTTCCCTCTGCCTCTCACTGTCTCTCCAGCAAGTGCACATGCCCAATAGCAAAAATCTCTCTCTCTAAAAGAAAGAATTATTTGGGGCCAGTAGATGGCATGGTGGTTGACGTGCCAGACTCCCACATGGCCAACCACAGTTCAAGTCTCAGAGTTGGTGGCTTGCTTTCTCACTTTCCCTCTCTCTTACTCTGTCCCTCTATGGTCGAATTAAAAAATAAATAATGTTGGGACCAGCAGTTAGTGTAATGGCTATGTCACTGACCTCCCATGTAGCTGGCGGCAGTTTGAGTCCCAGACCCGGTGGCTTAAACTCACACTGGGCATGTGTATGTGCATGCCCAAGATCCCAAGAGGAGAATGGAGGAGAAGGGATTGCAGTGTGGCCATCCCCCCTGGGGGGTGAATTCTCGCTTTCTGTTTCTTTGTCTCTGTCTCTTTGGCGAGTGCTCACACCCTATAGCAAA
>NW_006159657.1:3005124-3011942 GCF_000334495.1 Tupaia belangeri chinensis | reverse complement strand
AGACAGAAAGCGAGAAATCACCCCCCAGAGGGGGATGGTCACGCCGCAATCCCTTCTCCTCCATTCTCCTCTCGGGATCTTGGGCACGCACGCACACGCGCCCGGCGTGAGTTTTAAGCCACCGGGTCCGGGACACGAACCGCGGTCGACTACGTGGGAATCCAGCGACATAGCCATTACGCTAACTGCTGGTTCCCTCTTTTAATTTTTTTAATAATTATTTATTTAAGGACCAATATCCCTAAATGTAGTGGTGGCATAGTGCTCAAAGTGCTGGACTCCTACATAATCAACTGCAGTTCTAGTCTCAGACCTGGCAGCTTGAACCTCATGCCAGGCTTGTGTGCGTGTGTGCCAAAACTTCCAAGAGCAGAATGAAGAAGAGACTGTGGCATGTCCATCCCCACGGGGGTGTGACCTCTTACTTTCTTTCCCTCTGCCTCTCACTGTCTCTCCAGCAAGTGCACATGCCCAATAGCAAAAATCTCTCTCTCTAAAAGAAAGAATTATTTGGGGCCAGTAGATGGCATGGTGGTTGACGTGCCAGACTCCCACATGGCCAACCACAGTTCAAGTCTCAGAGTTGGTGGCTTGCTTTCTCACTTTCCCTCTCTCTTACTCTGTCCCTCTATGGTCGAATTAAAAAATAAATAATGTTGGGACCAGCAGTTAGTGTAATGGCTATGTCACTGACCTCCCATGTAGCTGGCGGCAGTTTGAGTCCCAGACCCGGTGGCTTAAACTCACACTGGGCATGTGTATGTGCATGCCCAAGATCCCAAGAGGAGAATGGAGGAGAAGGGATTGCAGTGTGGCCATCCCCCCTGGGGGGTGAATTCTCGCTTTCTGTTTCTTTGTCTCTGTCTCTTTGGCGAGTGCTCACACCCTATAGCAAAAAAAAAAAAAAACCTCTATAAATAAATAAATAAATAAAGTTAAATATAATTTTTTAAAAATTTAACCAGAGAGAAAGGGAAAGTGAGAAAGCAACCTGCCAAGTCCAGGACTCAAACTGTAGCTGGCCATGTGAGGTCCAGTGCCCTTAACCACCATGCCACCTTTTGACCACAGTTTGAGATTTTTTTTAACCTTTCCATTTAAAAAAAACTATTTATTTAATTTAATTTATTTATTAATATTATTATTGTTATTTGACCAGAGAGAGAGGGAAAATGAGAAAGAAAACTGCCAGGCCTGAGATTCGAACTGCAATTGGCCATGTGAGACTCCAGTGCCTTAACCACCATGCCACTTGCCAGCCCCAATCTTTTAATTTTCTATTTCAAAATGATTATAGGCTCACAGGAAGTATAAGCTTTATGTCTTGCCTTATGTATCTCTTACATGTGCCCATCCTATGCCCACAGTAATGTCCTTTATAATAAACAACATGAAGTGTTTTATCTTTGTGTTGTGAGCTTCTCTAGCAAATTAATTGAACCCAAGGAAGTGGTCATGGGTATCCCTGCTTGGGGTTTAACTGCAGTATAAGCTGCACAGATGACAACCAAGAATTTGTTATTGGCAATGTGAAATGGGAGCAGACCTGTGATTACCTATTAGCAGTTACCAGAAGCAGGGGAGAGAGGGATGGAAAGCAATTGCTTAATGGTTAGGGGGTTTTCCTGCAGAGTGATAAAAACGTTCTGTAACTAGGGACCAGCAGTTGGTGTAATGGTTATGTCGCTGGACTCCCATGTAGTCGACTGTGGTTCAAGTCCCACAATTTGAACTGCAGCCAGCCATGTGGGATCCAGGCTTCCTTAACCTCTAGGATACAGGGATAGCCCAAAGTTAGATGCCCCTTTTTTTAAAAAAAAAAATCTTATTTTCAGTTTTTTGCCATAGGGCACATGTGCTTGCGGGACAGAAACAGAAAGTGACAGTGAGAGGAAAAGTGAAAAATCACCCCCTAGAAGGATGCCCATGCCAAAATTCCTTCTCCATTCTCCTCTCAGGATTTTGAGCATGCACACACACAGGCCCAGCGTGATTTTCAAGCTGCCAGGTCCAGGACTCAAACCACGGTTGACCATGTGAAAATCCAGTGCCTTAGCCACCGTGCCACCTGCTGGCCCTAAGGTAGACGCTTCTAAAGAAATAGAAGTGTACTAGATATATTAATCCATTATATTGTACATTCTACACATATTCATTGTATTGTTTCCCCTCTGGTTTAGCATATATTACAAATATATTTTCATTTCAACTCTTAGTCTGTTTCAATCTTTTTTATTTTTAATTTATTTTTTAAGGCTTTTGCCATAGGGCGCATGTGCTCACTGGAGAGAGACTGAGAAAGGGAAAGTGGGAAATCACCCTCTAGAAAGGAAGGTCATGCCACAACCCCGTCTCCTCCATTCTCTTCTCTGGACTTCGGACACACACCCAGCATGATTTTCAAGCTACAATGAACCATGGTCTGTCATGTGGGACTCTAGCATCTAAACCACCATGCTATGCGATGTCCCCTGTTTTGATCTTTTAATTGTGTATTATTTCATACTATTGAAATACCCTCACTAATTTAACCACTTACCTGTTGATGGACATTTAGGTCATTTCTAGTTAGGAACTGTAGCAAAAATGCTGGAAAGAACAACTTGGACTAGTTTGCACACTTGAGTTCATATTCCTTTCTCTTTTTCTTCTTTTTTAAAAATTTGCTAGATGGCAAGTGTACTCCCTGGAGGGAGGGAGAAAGAGAGAAGAGAAAGAAAGTAAGAAAGCCATGTGGGATCCAGGCTTCCTTAACCTCTAGGATACAGAGATAGCCCAAAGTTAGATGCCCTTTTTTTAAAAAAAAAAATCTTATTTTCAGTTTTTTTGCCATAGGGCACACGTACTTGCTGGATGGAAACAGAAAGTGACAGTGAGAGGAAAAGTGAAAAATCACCCCCAGAAGGATGGCCACAGTCCCTTCTCCATCAAGGGAGATGGCGGCACCACAACCCCTCCTTCTCCATTCTCCTCTCTAGAGTTAGGGCACAGCCTGTTATGATTTTCTTTTTTCTTTAAATAATTATTTTATTTAGCTTTATGTATGTATGTATTTATTTTAATTTGACCAGAGAGTGACGCAAGAGAAAGAGAGAGAAAGTAAGCTGCCAGGCCTGGGACTCGAACCGCAGCCAGCCATGTATGTGGGAGCCCAGTGCCCTTAACCACCATGCTACCTGCCGGCCTCCTGTTGTGATTTTCAAGCTGCTGGGTCTGGGACTGAACCATGCAGTCGGCCATGTAGGTCCTGCCACCTTAACCACCATGCCACAGGCTGGCCCTGGTGCTCATATTAATATTTCCACAGAAAGTTTTTCCAAATGTGAGACTACAATATTAGTGTCCATTTATGTGACACCTTTTGCTCCACTAATACCCTGGGAAAAGCAGTGAGTTTCCATATCAGCCTCATATTCAGAAGCATACAAGATAAATTCTTAGACTGAAAAATTAGGACAAAGCACATGCAGATGGTTAAAAGATGCACATGCTGAGACACTGACTCAGTTTAAAGGAAGAATCATTGCAGGTGTATGGAAAAGAACAAGAGACTACTAGGAATGCCAGCTGGTAGCATCTGCACTGGAAAATAGGAATTATCTGTTGTGATGTGGTTCAGACCTAGAACAAGCATAGTAAACCTGCTGTCAAACCAACCCTGTACTCATCCCAGAGAATAACAGAAAGGCCTTAGGAAAAAACCTTTCTCTAAAAGATATTAGTCCTGGCTATCAACAGCCCAAACGAGTATAAAAGAGCAGTATCATCCCTTGTTACATTTTTGAAACACCCTTTGTAGGCTTGGCAGTGAGAATATAAAGATTAAGAAAAGCCCCTGCCCTCACTTAGCACAACAGTAATTAACAAGAAGACTTTCCTCACTTTCTTGCTGGAGCTATGCCTGGCAGGTCAAAGCTTTCGAAAACCAATGGAGTGGATTCTTTCCTGAATATCCATAATTATCCTATTCAGAGACAAGGAAGTTAATGACATCAACTGCTTTTCTAAGCAGCAGTCTTAGCAGTTTCTGCCTTTGTCTCTAGAAAAAGTGCCAGGCGCCAAGAAACTGCTAATTCAATTACATGTGAAGAACTAACCTATGGGGTGTGATCATCCAGTGCCCTAAGGATGATAAATCAAGAAGTGTGCTAGGCAATGACAAATGGTTGGAAAAGGACTATGTAGTTCATTATTTCAGTCAGCTGCTTATATTGACATTTTCTTGGGAGTGGGTGGAAGAGTGCAAATTATGAATGAGAAGACATTTTATTTTGAATACATTGTATTATTTCATTCAATAGCAATGCAGGGCTCTCATATTTGAAAGAAGGTCTGATTATAACAATGTTAAAAAGTCCTCTGGGGACCAGCAGGTAGTGTAATGCCTATGGCTGGATTCCCACATAGTTAACCAGGGTTCGAGTCCTGGACCTGGTGTCTTAAACTCACACCGGGCACATGTGTGGTACCCAAGATCCCAAGAGAATGGAGGAGAAGGGATTGAGGCGTGGCCATCCCCCCTGGGGGAGGGTGTGTGATTTTGCTTTCTGTCTCTCTGTCTTTCTCTGTCTTTCTGGCGAGTGCACGCGCCCTATAGCAAAAACCTCCCTCCAAAAAAAGAAAAAGAAAAAAAAGTCCTCTGTGATTCTAAGGGCAATTAGGTAATATCAGCTCTAAAATGCACATTCTTTTAAAATTTGCCAGAGGGTAACTTGCTCTCCAGGAAAAGAGAGAGACAGGGAGGGAAAGTGAGAAAGCACCTCCCATGGTGAATGGTCATGCTGCAATTCCTTCTTCTCTGTTTCTTCCTGTTGGGATTTTAGGAACAACATTGCTTCTGGTCTGTTTTTCAAGCCACCAGATCCTGGACTTTAACCACGTAGTCAGCCATATTGAATCCTTAACCATCACATCACTGGCAGACCCCCCAAAATGCACATTCTTAAGAAGGATTTAATTGGGTCTTCAGGGAACTATATGAATAGACCTTTACCCTGACTTTGTATTAATCAGAGGTATACAACATCTAACATGAAAAAATATCCTACAGGACAAGACAAACAAAAGACACCTTCCATAAGATTTCTGAGGGCATAGTCTACGGACCTAATGAGAAACCTAAAACTTTTACACTTATAGTGCTCAAATCCCAAATGTTAGGGATTGAAGAAAAAACACCACCCAGAAAGTTTACTAGTTTAATATTAAACATAAATTCAAATCACTTTGCATAGTACTATTTTTTTCTCTTTCAGATTTTTGCCATAGAGTGGGTATGCTCCCAGGAGAGAAACAGAGAAAGAGGAAAGTAGGAAATCATCCCCCATGGGGACCATCACAATCCCTTATCCACTTAGGATTTGGGGTGTACACATACACACATGTGTGCCAAGTCTCCTGATCTGGGACACAGCCACAGAATCAGCCACGTGAGGTCCAGTGCCTTAACCTTCACACCATCTGTTGGTGTGGTTTAAGGTACCCAATAGCTTCATTTTGACCTATCTCATTGGTTTGAATTATTTTATCTTTACAATAGAGATGCATAAATTAAAATGTATATCTAGCTCGAGATTAAAAGAAAAAATAAAACTAAGTTTAAGAAACATCTAGGGCCAGCAGGTGGTCTGGTGGTCAAGGTGTTAGACTTCCACATGGCCTACTGTGGTTGGAGTCCTGGACCTGGAGGCTTGAAGATCATGCCCAGGGCAAGTGCATGAGTGCCTAGAGGCCTAAGAGGAGAATGGAGGAAAAGGAATTGCAGCCTGCCATCCCATCCACCTT
Source organism: Tupaia belangeri chinensis (assembly GCF_000334495.1). NCBI lineage: Eukaryota > Metazoa > Chordata > Mammalia > Scandentia > Tupaiidae > Tupaia > Tupaia belangeri. Next base: position 3,006,158 of record NW_006159657.1, on the reverse strand, counting down.
GGGGGGTGACTTCTCACTTTCCCTCTCACTACCTCTGCATCTCTTTCCAGTGACACACATGCCCTATGGCAAAAACATTAAAAGGAAAAAAAAGAAAGTATTTTCTGTACCTACTCCCATATTCTGTAATTTCTAGACAGGTCAGTTGCATTCTATTTAGACTCCTTTCAGAAAAAAGATACCAACGATATGATTTTCTCTGCCTTGGGCTCCACATGGGTGAATCACAGGACAATTTAATGGGTATTCAGACCAACTTGTTTTCTTACTTCATGCAGTTGAGTCTAAATATAAATAACCTCCTGCCCTGTTTTACCGAAACACAACCTGTAAGTGTGAAATACAGTCAAACATACTATGGGATTATCTGAGCAAATGGGACCTTTAAAAAGGGAACCATTTTACCTAAAGGTGCATAGAAAAGAAAGTCAGATACACCAAAATAACCTATAAGGTTAGGTGTATTGGATACATCGTCAACTATGGCAATCCTCTGTTTAATTTGAAAGCCTCTTGGCAGAGAGAAGGGATGGAAAAGTTTGGGCGAAGGCTTTAAATGGCTAGTCAAACAATGAGTCACCGAAAGTTTCCAGTTAACAATCTCTTCTGCCTAGGCACAGCCTGGGCCCGGTGCTTTATTCCCGTTTATAAGTTGTAATATATCATGGTTTTATTGCCTCTTCCATCAAATGAATACACAAAATGAAAGACACTGCGTCGGCTTTGAAATGTAGGGCAAAATCAGACTGGAGGTGGGGAGAAGGAAGGTGGAGAGGAAGAGAACAAGGTAAGGCGCTGGAGGGGCAGCCCAGAAGAGGTGGTGAAACAGGGACGAATATTCAAGGCTGAGTATCTCCTGTGCACGGGAGCCCTGCAGTCGTTTCCCCCACACCTGTGCCTAACCCGGAGCAGCGCCCTCCTACGTGCTAAAAGAACCTAACCTCGTCGCGGCCTGTCCCAGCCCCCACACGGTGACAGGTGGGGCCGCCAGCGGCCACCAGGCCTCCGCCTCCTCGCGCTGCCTGCTGGGAGTC
>NW_006159657.1:3000998-3004284 GCF_000334495.1 Tupaia belangeri chinensis | reverse complement strand
GGCCCCGCCGGCGCGGGGGGTGCGGACAGCGGCGTCGGGCGCCGGCGGGCCTGGGTGGGGCGGCCCGGAGCTCGGGAGCGGGCCTGGGTGGGGCGGTCGCCGCTATGTGCCAGGCGGGGAGGGGAGCGCTCCAGAAGACCCTGTGGGGCCCGAGGCCTGCTTCTCCCCTGGGGGCGGGGGGTGTCACAGTTATCCCCTCGAAATGGGAACCGTATGGGACGGAGGGGGCCCCCGGCCGGTCAGTGAGTGCCACGAGGCCCAGAACCGAGGACAGATGGAGCCAGCAGTCATTCGGGTGGGCGTTGAGAGATCTGAGGACTTGAGCAGGACAGATGCTCGAGTTTTTTCTTCGACCTAGCTGCAGAGAGCTTCTGCTGCAGTTTCTACTATTGAAACTGTAATTATATTTTAAATATCAATGGCACAGAACCGTAGTGAAGAAATCCCAAGATGCATTGCAGTCTTGTGATTGGGCAGAAACTGCTGGCGATCAGTACAAAGCTCTTTACTTTGTGCATTTTGTGTTCTTTAAAAGTTCACAAAGTGCCACAAAGTTAAGAATTCGGCTTTTACTGTTAATGTGTAGTAGGAATCTACATTGATTTGTATGCCATTTTAAAGCTGGAGTTAGACATTTCCCCATTGTCAGAGTCAGTGACATGTTTAGAATTTTCATTGCTTTGAAATCGTTGACTTTATCCAGTTCCTCGGTATAACTCGCTTTGTCTATTACTTCCGATACTTGAGCTTTTCGTTGAACTTACTAGTTGTCACGTGCATTTCTGACCATAGCGAGCAGACCTACTTTGTGTGATTTTAAGTTTTGGCCTTAAAACTTAACTACATTTAGGGGTGCTTAAGTGATAGCATGCTTTCAAGTACTGACTTTATAGGACTGTCAAATGAATGAACTTGAGTATTCTCTCCATAACCATGCTTATTTTAAGAGGTATTAGTATTGCCTAGGGACCAGCAGGTGGCGTAATGATTACATCCCTAAACTCTCACATAGGTGACTGCAATTGGAGTCCTAGACCGGGTGGGTTGAAACTCATGCCGGGTATGTGTGCAGGCGTGCCCAAAATCCCAAGGGGAGAATAGAGGAAAAGGGATTGAGGCATGACCAACCCTCCCAGAGAGTGATTTCTTACTTTATGTGTCTCTGTCTCTGTCTCTCTGGTGAGCACAAGAAAAGTATTAGTATTGCCTTAAAAATAAAATGCAAAAGAAAGGAAAAGACTGAATATCTTTCTTTAGCGAGCCCTTTGGTGGGCTGGATCAGACTTTTTCAGCTCATTTTCAAAGTTGATTATTTCAATTTGTCGATTTATTTCTTTAAAGTTCTGTATTGTAGTATTTCTTAGATATGTGGGTTTTATAAAAATGCTTTAGGAGTTTTGTTTCTTTGGGAAATTTTTGGTATAGTTCTCTAGAGGTAAAAGGATAATTTGGATAAATACTTTTTGTGAAGTATATGAACAGTTTAGAGTCAGTCATTTTATTGACTGGTATTTCTTCGTGTGGGTGGTTGATGTTTTACTTTAACTAAGGACACTTAGGTTTTATGTATGTATGTATGTATGTATGGTTTTTGGCATAAGGCATATAGCCCCAGGAGAGAGACAGAAAAGTGAGAACCCTTACCAGGGTTGGGGAGCAGTAGTCATGCTGCAACCCCTTCTCCTCCATTCTCTCAGAATTTTTTTTGGGGGGGGGAGGATTTTGGGTACACATGCATGGTTTGATTCTTCAAGCTGCCTGATCGGGATTCAGGACTTGAACCATGGAGTTGAGTTGGCCGTGTGAGATCCTAGTGCCTTAACCACCTTGCCACTTGCTGGCCCATGGACTAAGCTTTTACTTCTTTCCTTATGACAAACTTTTTTTGGGGGGTGGGGGAGAGGTTTTCACTATAGGGCGTGTGCGCTCGCCAGACAGAGAGAGAGAGACATAGAGACAGAAAATGAGAAATCACCCCCCAGGGGGATGGGCACGCTGCAATCCCTTCTCCTCCATTCTCCTCTTGGGATCTTGGGCACGCACGCACACGCGCCCGGCGTGAGTTTTAAGCCACCGGGTCCAGGACACGAACCGCAGTCGACTACATGGGAATCCAGCGACATAGTCATTACGCTAACTGCTGGTTCCCATTATGTCAAACCATTTTGACCATGTAAACCAGTTTCTCTACTTTATCATGCAGATGCCATTTATCCAGCCATCTTTTCTTTCTTTGTCGTTGCCCCCACACACTTTTTTTTTTTTTTTTTTAATCTGGAGCCACCAGCACCACTGTGAGTAGACTTGAGACTCCATTTATGGGTGCCAGCAGATGGCATGATGATTAAGGTGCTGGACACTCCCACATGGCTGACCACAGTTCAAGTCCTGGACCTGGTGGCTTGCTTTCTCACTTTCCCTCTGTGTATGTGTGTGTGTGTCTGGTCAAATGAAAAGAAATGAATGAATGAATAAAATAGTTACTTAAAAGACTCCATTTACAGCGTATCTAGCTGTCATCAGTCATCAAGGGACAACTCTCTGTAGAGCAGTGGTCTAGAGTGGTCTTTCTTGAGTGGCTAGATATTACTTGTTACCTAGGAGTTTTTTTCTTCTTCCTGATATTTGCTAATTTTTAGTTTTACTCTTGATCCTTTTTTCTTTGGCACTAACAGAATTTGGAGAGATACAAGTTTATTGTTGGGAAGTGGTTGTTAGTAAGAAAATTCCCTACATTACTGTCAACTTACTAAAAAAAAAATCAGAAATTTGTTTTGGTGTTATCAAGTTTACCAACCACTTCTACAAAATGCCAGTTTAATATATGCAGGAAGTATCTTTTGTAGGATGTGTATTTGGAAAAGAATGGATTTTCTCTTATTTTTTTTTTAGGTTTTTGCCATAGGGTGCGTGTGCTGACTGGAGAAAGAGATAGAGGGAAAGTGAGTAATCACCCCTGAGGGAGGGTAGCCACACCACAATCCCTTCTCCATTCTCTTCTTGGGATTTTGGACACTCATGCATACGAGCCTGGTGTGATTTTTCAGGCCACCAGGTCTGGACTCAAACCACAATAAGCCATATGGGAGTATAGCATCCCAACCACTGTGCCACCTGCTGGCCCCCAAGAATGGATTTTCTAAATTGAGATCCAGGGTTATGTGGACTATTAGATTCATGCCTCAGAACATTTCATGTCTATAAAATGCCATCATCAGAGAAAAAATGAGCTTGCAACAAAGAAAGGAAAATAGTATTTAGACTGAAACTTCTAAAGGGCAATAAC
>NW_006159657.1:2992240-2999861 GCF_000334495.1 Tupaia belangeri chinensis | reverse complement strand
ACCTTTTTTTTTTTTTTTTTTTAATCTGGAGCCACCAGCACCACTGTGAGTAGACTTGAGACTCCATTTATGGGTGCCAGCAGATGGCATGATGATTAAGGTGCTGGACACTCCCACATGGCTGACCACAGTTCAAGTCCTGGACCTGGTGGCTTGCTTTCTCACTTTCCCTCTGTGTATGTGTGTGTGTGTCTGGTCAAATGAAAAGAAATGAATGAATGAATAAAATAGTTACTTAAAAGACTCCATTTACAGCGTATCTAGCTGTCATCAGTCATCAAGGGACAACTCTCTGTAGAGCAGTGGTCTAGAGTGGTCTTTCTTGAGTGGCTAGATATTTCTTGTTACCTAGGCACTAACAGAATTTGGAGAGATACAAGTTTATTGTTGGGAAGTGGTTGTTAGTAAGAAAATTCCCTACATTACTGTCAACTTACTAAAAAAAAAATCAGAAATTTGTTTTGGTGTTATCAAGTTTACCAACCACTTCTACAAAATGCCAGTTTAATATATGCAGGAAGTATCTTTTGTAGGATGTGTATTTGGAAAAGAATGGATTTTCTCTTATTTTTTTTTTAGGTTTTTGCCATAGGGTGCGTGTGCTGACTGGAGAAAGAGATAGAGGGAAAGTGAGTAATCACCCCTGAGGGAGGGTAGCCACACCACAATCCCTTCTCCATTCTCTTCTTGGGATTTTGGACACTCATGCATACGAGCCTGGTGTGATTTTTCAGGCCACCAGGTCTGGACTCAAACCACAATAAGCCATATGGGAGTATAGCATCCCAACCACTGTGCCACCTGCTGGCCCCCAAGAATGGATTTTCTAAATTGAGATCCAGGGTTATGTGGACTATTAGATTCATGCCTCAGAACATTTCATGTCTATAAAATGCCATCATCAGAGAAAAAATGAGCTTGCAACAAAGAAAGGAAAATAGCATTTAGACTGAAACTTCTAAAGGGCAATAACCAAAAAGTTTGCCAGTCTTTTTTTTTTTAATAGTAAAAAATGGATAATGGGGCTAGCTAGCATGTTTCATGTTGTTGAGCTATTACTGACATTTGTGGTAGCTGTGTTGTTTTTGTTGTTTTTGTTTTTGTTTTGTTCAGTTTTTGCCAGAGTACGTGTGCTTACTAGAGACAGACAGAGAGAGGGGGATGAGCACACCTCAATCCTTTCTCCTCCATTCTCTCCTCTCAGGATTTTGGGCATGCATGCACACGTGCCAACGTGATTTTCTTTTTATTTATTATTTTTAAAAATTGTTTATTTTGGGGGCCAGCAGGTAGTGTGGTGGTTAAAGACGCTGGACTCCCACATGGCTGATCTCGGTTCAGGTCTCAGACCTGGCAGCTTACTTTCCTCATTTTCTCTCTCTCTGTCTCTCTCTCTCTCTCTGGTCAAATTAAAACAAATAATAATAAATAAAGTTAAATAAACTAATTCTTTTAAAAAATTGTTTATTTTTAAGTTTTGCCATAGAGCACATGTGCTCACCAGAGAGACACAGAGACAAAGAGAAGCAAAGTGAGAAAGCAAACCACCAGGTCTGAGATGTGAACCATGGTGTCAGCTATGTGGGAGTCTAGTACCTTAACCATCATGTTACCTACTGGCTTGTCAACTTGATTTTCATGCTGCGGGTCTGGGACTCGAACTGCAGTCGACCATGTGGGAGCTAAGCACCTTAACCACCACACCAACTGCTAGCTCTGTAGTTATGTTTTTATAGTAGATACCAAGAGAAGCCTAGAAGTCATAGCTCAATAATATTAAAATGTCTCTGTCTGGGTTATCTTTTTTTCTCCTGAAAACATGTTGGTTTTTCTTTTTTTATCATAAAAAATTTTATTTATTTATTTATTTTTTTGGATAGATTTTGCCCTAGGGTCTGTGTGCTCACCAGAGAGACAGAAAGCGGAAGTTACTCCCCGGGGAATAGCCATGCTGCAGCCCCTTTTCTCTTCTCTCAGGATTTTTTTTTTTAAATTCAACTTTATTTATTTATCTTAATTTGACCAGAGAGGGACAGAGAGAGAGAGGAAGGGGAGAGAGAGAGGGAAAGTGTGAAAGCAAGCTGCTAGGTCCAAGACTCGAACCTCAGTCAGCCATGTGGGAGTCCAGCACCTTTAACCACCACGCCACCTGTTGGCCCCCTCCTCTCAGGATTTTGGGCACTCATACACACAAGCCTGGTGTGCGTTTCAAGCCACTGTGTTCAAGACTCAAACCTCACTTGGCCATGTGAGGGGCCAGCACCTTAACCAGAGTCACCTATTTGGCCCCTTTGTTTTTGCTTTATGAGATGCTGCCTTGAGCAGTCAGTAGAAGATGCTTTTGTATAAAATGTCATTAACCTTCACTGAGAGGTTAACCTTCATTGCTGGTTATGCTTGTTTCCACCTATCCCAAGTCAAAATTTGGGATTCACTGTTGACCTAGGGTATCTTTGAAAATTTAAGAATATAGGTTTCCAAAGACATGATTAAGAAGAACCCATTTATGTGTAGTTAAGTGTATTTCATGTAAGTAATTCTCTACAGAGCCTAGTAAATTGGCCAAGTGATTCTCACTAAAATAGAGGTCTCTAAAAGAATGAAAATATAGAAGCTTAATGTGTAAGGGGTAAACATTTTCTCTGATAAAAATCTACTTTTCTAAAAAATATATATATATTTATTTATTATTTTTAATTTGACCAGAGCAAGAGAGAGAGAAAGCAAGCCTCCAGATCTGGGACTCAAACCACACATGGTCGGCCATGTGGGAGTCCATTGCTTTAACCACCACACCATATGCCAGTCCCAATATCTGCCTTTTTTTTGAGAGGCTTTTGCTATAGGGCATGTATGCTTGCCAGAAAGACAGAGAGACAGAAAACAAGAAATCGCAATCCCTTCTCCTCCACTCGCCTCTCGGGATCTTAGACATGCACGCACACGTGCCCACTGTGACTTTAAGCCACCGGGTCTGGGACTTGAACTGTGGTCAACTACATGGGAGTCCAATGACATAATCATTATGCCAACTGCTGGTGCCTGCTTATTTTATGCTCCAATTTGTTTTGTCTTTTTTATTATTAGATGAGAAGCTGGTTTAGTAATATTAGATATACGGGGTTATTTGGACTTTTAGAATAGTCAGAACTTTAGTAGAAGTGTAGCGTTCTTTGTACCCTTCTATTCTCAGTGTCTCTCTACTATTAAAAATGATGGGCTGTGGGTCAGCAGGTGGCACAGAAAGGTTAAGGCGCCTAGATCCCACATGGCCAACTAGGTGATTCAAGTCCTGGCCTCAGTGCCTTGAAAAACGGCCTGGGAATGTGTGCATGTATGCCCAAAATCCAGGCAGGAGGGAGAAATGGAAGATAAGGAATTACTGTGTGACCATGCCCCTCTGGACGTACTTTCTCCTTCTCCTGTCTCAGTCTCTGATGAGCACACATGCTTTCTGGCAATCAAACAAACACAAATAGTCTTTAAAAAAAATTGAGTATTAAATAAAACCGGCAGTCCTCAGTACTTCCTCAGAGGAAGAATTGCCACCAAAATGTAACGTTGTATTGTGGAACTTGAATTTTAAAAAGAGAAACATTCTGGGACTGGCAGGTGGCGTGGTGGTTAAAACTGCTGGACTCCTGCATGGCCAACCATAGTTCAAGTCTTGGACCTGGTGGTTTCCTTTCTCTCTCTCTCTCTCTATCTCTGGTCAAATCAGATAGGTTCCCAATAATGGAAAATAATAATAATAAATAAAGTTAAAAATAAAAATAAATAAAGTTAAAATAATTCTTTGAAAAAATAAAAGAAGCATTCTGTTTTGTGGTATTTGGTTTTTGCTGAATGCTTTTTTTAAAGACTTATTTTATTTAACTTTATTTATTTTTATTTTTAACTTTATTTATTATTATTATTTTCCATTATTGGGAACCTATCTGATTTGACCAGAGATAGAGAGAGAGAGAGAGAAAGCAAGTAAGCCACCAGGTCTGGGACTCGAACTGCAGTCGACCATGTGAGAGTCCAGCACCCTTCACCACACCACCCGCTGGCCCTATGAATGCTTTTTTGTGGGGGGAGGACTTTTAAAATTTTTAGTGTGCGTTCAGGCCTAGATCACACATGACTAACCACAGTTTGCATCTGGCTTGAAAAACATGCTGGGCTTATGTGGATAGAGAAATGGAGAAGGGATTGCAGTGGGATCACATCTCACTGTGGGGTGCTTTGTATGTGTCTCTCTCTTTTTCTGTCTCTCTGACAAGCACATGTGCCCTCTGGCAGTTAAAGAAATTACAAAAAAAAAAAATCAAGTGTGCAGTTCAGTGGTTTTAAGCATATTCACAAGGTTATGTAACCACTACCACTTGGATGCTTTTTAATCACTGAATTAAAAAAAAAATTTTTTAAGAATTTTTATTTGGCCTTATTGATTTATTTTAATTTGACCAGAGAAGGACACAAACAGAAACCGAGAAATCAAGCTGCCAGGTCTGGGACGTAAACGCCAGTTGGCCATGTGAGACTCCAGCACCCTTAACCACCATGCCACCTGCTGCCACTCCCCCCCACTTTTTTTTTTTTTTTTTTTAATTAAAAAATTTCCTATAGGGCATGTTCACTTGCCAGAGGGAGAGAAAAAGTGAGAAAGCACCCAGGGATATGTCTAGGCTACAGACCCTTCTCAGTTGTCCTCGTGGGATTTTGAGCATGCATACACACATACACCCAGTCTGTATTTCAAGGTGCTGGGTCTCAGACTGGAACTGTGTAGTCAGCCATGTGGGATCCAGGTTCCTAAACCACCTCATCACTGGCTGGCCCCACTGAATATTCTTAATTTCTTTATAATTATTTTTAAGTTTGCATGTGTGCTTACCAGAGAGAGAGGGGGTGAGTGAGAAGGCAAGTCACTAGGTCTAGAATTTGAATCATGGTCGGCCATGTGGGGAGTCCAGCGTTTTTGTTTTTTTTTGGGGGGAGAGGATTTTTTGTTTTTGTTTTTGCTATAGGGTGCGTGCGCTCGCCTGACAGACAGAGAGAGACATAGAAGCAGAAAGCGAGAAATCACTCCCCAGAGGGGATGGTCACGGTGCAATCCCTTCTCCATTCTCCTCTCAGGATCTTGGGCACACACGCACACGCGCCTGGCGTGAGTTTTTAGCCACCGGGTCCGGGATGCGAACCATGGTCTACTATGTGGGAGTCCAGTGACATAGCCATTACTCTAACTGCTTATTCCCGGGAGTCCAGCGTTTTAACCACCAAGACACCTGCTCGCCCCCTGAAATATTCTTAAAAAGTGACCAGAGTAGAAAGGATTAAAGTCATAGTAATTTTTTTTTGTCCAGAAAGTCTCTTAATTTTTTTATTATTATGTTAAATGATACCTGCTGATTAGATTGATAGGTTAGGGTTTTGAGAGTTGTTTTTCTTTAAAATTGAAATGCCTGCAATAAATCTAGCTAAAGTAAGATTTTTTTAGAGAGATTTTTGTTGTAAGGCACATGCACTTATGGGAGAGAGCCAAAGACAAAAAAATTAGAAATCACTCCCCAGGGAGTATGGCCATGCTGCAATCCCTTCTCTTCCTTTCTCCTCTCAAGATTTTGGGCATGGATGCATATGTGCTCAGTTAGTTTTTTTTTTTTTTTTTTTTTTTAAGAATTATTTATTTAATTTTATTTATTCATTCCTTTATTTTAATTTGACCAGAGAGAGAGAGAGAAAGTGGGAAAGCAAGTCACCAGGTCCAGGATTTGAACTGTGGTCAGCCATGTGGGAGTGTCCAGCGCCTTAACCACCACACCACCTGCTGATCCCCTATGTTCAGTTAGTTTTAAACCACCGGGTCCAGGACTTGAACCAGGGATCGCCATGTGGGAATCCAGCTATATAACCATTACACTACCTGCTGGCCCCAATGGTTTTTATTCTGATGGTACACAGTAAATGGAATAGGGTAGGCAGAGGAGATCAGTGAAAAGGATTGTTGCTGGAGTGCCATGGTAATAAGCTATTTCGGTACCTTTAGTTTTTTTTTTCTTAACACTAGATTTTTAATTCTTGTTTCATGCCTTTACATGTAGGTATGGCTTAAGAGTGAAGATTTAGAGAATGAGTAAAGGCAGTAGTTAACACTGTGCTAGGGTGAGCAGCCATTTAATAAAAGATTTTGATTGGGAATAAACACTCCTTGAAACCGGTTTTATTTAGTACTATTAGTTCATAGCTTATTGAATCCTGTGTTTTCATTTTCACCTTTTCTGAAATTGTACCTTATAAAAAGATAGCAATTAAAATTTCTTAGGACCAAGATAGGGAAATATTTTAGAAGATAAATTTCAAGCTTCAGTTTGTTTGCTCAGGAGGGAATGCCTTTTAAAAAAATTTTGCCAGAGTGTGTGTATATACTGAGAGAGAGAGAAATTGAACGAGAGAGAAACCACCCCCACCACCAGAATGGTCATGCTGTAATCTGTCTCCTCCATTTCTCCCTCCCGTTGGGATTCTTGGGCATTCATGTACATGTACCTGGTGTTTGGTTTTTGTTTTTAAGTTTTTGCTGTAGGGCATGCGTGCTCACCAGAGAGAGGGAAAGTGAAAAATCACCACCCCCCACCTCACCCCATGGCCATGCAGCAATCCCTTCTCTTGGGATTTTGGACATGCAAATACACACACCTGTGGTGATTTTCAAGCCACTGGGCCTGGACTTGAACTGTGGTCAGCCATGTGAGAATCCAGTACCTTAGCCACCAGGTTACCTGCTTGTCCCCCTGGTGTGATTTTGTTTCTTGGTGTTTTTTGTTGTTGTTGTTGTTTTTGAGAGAGAGATTTTTTTTTTTTTTTTTTTTTTTTTTTTTTTTTTTTTGCTATAGGGCGAATGCACTCGCCAGAGAGATAGAAAGCGAGAAATCACCCCCAGGGGGGATGGCCACATTACAATCCCTTCTCCTCCATTCGCCTCTTGGGATCTTGGGCACGCACGCACACGGGCCTGGTGTGAGTTTAAGCCACCAGGTCTGGGACTCGAACCGTGGGTTGACTACGTGGGAGTCCAGCGACATAGCCATTGCGCTAACTGCTGGTCCCCCCCTCCCCCTGTGTGTTTTTTAAGCTTCAGGGTCCAGGACTCAACTGAGAGTGGAATCCAAGTCATGGAGTGGCCTGGGAGGGAATGTCTTTAAGTGTCAAAGTAGTATTATATTTACTGGTTGAAGAGAAAAGAATGAAAAAGAGTTGATAACCTTTTGGGGTGAGATAGCAGTAGTAGGGTGGAATTTTTGGAGCTGTGAATTTTAAGTTCACCAGGAATTCACTGAAGTAGAGCACTGGTTATCTTTTCCTACTGTTTTATCTCTCTCTCTTTCTCTCTCTCTTTAGAGAGAGATTTTTGGTGTAGGGCACATATGTGTGAGTGCCCAAGATCCCAAGAGAACGGAGTAGAAGGGACTGCAGCATGTGGCCATGCCCTGGGGGATGATTTCTGCTTTCTGTCTCTGTCTTTCTCTTTGTCTCCGGTGAGTGCATGTGCATGTGCATGTGCCAGATAGCAAAAGTCTCTCTCTCTCTCTCTCTTTTTTTTTTTTTTTTTTTTTTGTGGGGTTTTTTTTAT
>NW_006159657.1:2985633-2992209 GCF_000334495.1 Tupaia belangeri chinensis | reverse complement strand
ATGCACTCGCCAGAAAGATAGAGAGAGAGACAGAAAGCGAGAAATCACCTCCCAGGGGGATGGCCACACTGCATTCCCTTCTTCTCCATTCTCCTCTCAGGATCTTGGGCACACATGCACATGCACCTCGTGTAAGTTTAAGCTACCAGGTCCAGGACTCGAACTGTGGTTGACTACATGGTAGTAGCTATTATGCCATCTGTTGGTCCCGCAAAAAATCTCTCTCTTAAAAAAAAAAGGGAGGGAAAAAAAAGAGTGGTGATATGCGTAACTCTACACCACATTAAAACCAGGTAATTGTAAATCGCTTCATTTGGAAAAAGAAAATAAAAGAAGTGCTCTTTGGGTGTCATTGGGACAACATCTTGACATTTCTGTACAATTAAATAGTCTGTATCCATCTCCTTTAGGTGGTTAATTTCGATAGCATAAAGCTCTTTTTCTTTTATTGTACTTTACTGGGGCCATCTAAAGTGGTTTTGGTTTAAGTACTTTAAATATACCTCATTGTTTGAGGTACATGGTCTGTATCTTGCAGAGTTTCACAAATATTGTGGAATTTTATTCTGTAGATGTTTAATCAGTTTGATATGTGGCATTGGTTTGGTGAGAATAAATACATTAGGGCTGGAAATGACTCTAGAAGTAATATAATCTCCTCATTTTTGTATTAAAAACCTGAAGTCTGGAGACGCCAGATGAATACCTAAGGTTACACACAGAGTTAATGACATGGTTGAATCTAGAATCCAGATTTGCCAACTGTTAGTTTAGCGATGTTTCTGCCACACCATTGCTACTTAAGAATGGGGAAAAGGGCACGGAGAATTAGTTACTGTAGCCAGCCAAGATTTTTTGAGAGTGACCCTAGAATTTGCGTATTAACGTTTTCATTCTTCTTTTTCAAAAGAATTGTTTAATTTTATTAATTCATTCATTTATTTTAATATAACCAGAGTGAGTGAAGAAAGCGAGAAAGCAAACTACCAGGTCCGGGACTCGAACTGTGGTTAGCCACATCGGAGTGTCCAATGCCTCAGCCATTATGCCACCTGCCGGACCCAGTGTTTTCATTATTAAAGGTTTTTGTAATTTTAAAAATTTATTTCTTCCATGAGTAAGAGAGAGAAAGAACCAGCACTGATATTATCTTCCCCCAGCCTCAGCCAGTAGCTGATCATGGTACAGTCATGCCCAGCATACCCAGGGAGACCTCTGTATATAAACCAGAAACCCCTCCACATGGGATGGCCAAGAAGAGCACTGCATTTTACTGCTATGATACCGTCTGGGCCCTAGTTTTTGTAACAGGGACTTTGCAATGCTTGGCATTTCTCACTCAGTTTTCACTGCTTACTGTGCACTTAAGTTAGCCTTCACAACATTCTCTTGAGGTTTAAGTACTGTTGACCCATCTTACATATGGGAAAATCAGGGATCGGAAAAGTTAAATAACTTACATCACCACTACGAATAAGTGGAGATTAGCATATAGGTCCAATTTCAAAGTTAACTATAATAATAGTAACTCTGCTACTCTTTTCCTTGTGATTTAATAATAAACTTTTTTTTGGGGGGGGGCTGAGACACTTCTTTAGAAACTGGACCCATGAGTATTTTGAAATCGCCTCTACGTTTTTAGAAAATGTTGATAAAGAGGCCAATAGGTGGGGTGGTATTTGGGGTGCTGAACTCCCACATGGTCAACCTTGGTTCGAGTCCCAGACTTGGTGGCTTGCTTTCTCACTTTCTCTCTCTCTCTCTCTCTCTCTCTCATCAAACTGAAAGTAATAAAAATAAATACATTTTTAAAAAGAAAGAAAAGAAAATGTTGATATAAAATATCTCCAGCAGCTCCATTCACCACTTTCTGTAACGTTGTACCTCTTCATTTTTGAAGTGTTAGGTAATTAAGGCAAAGCCTTTTGACATTTTTGTATATTTGGGGGACTTCCCTCTCTCTCTCTTTTTTTAAAGAGTTCATTTATTTTCATTTATTCATTAATTTTATTTTATTTTAATTTGACCAGAGTGAGACACAGAGAAAGAGAGAGAGAGAGAAAATGATAAAGCAAGCCACCAGGTCTGGGACTCAAACCATGGGTGGCTATGTGTGAGTGTCTGGTGCCTTAACCACTACACCACCTGCTGGTCCTCGGGACTTTTCTTTTTTAAAAAAAGTTTGCTACAGGGACCAGCAGTTGGCATAATTGCTATGTTGCTGGACTCCCATGTGGTTGACCATGGTTTGAGTTCTGGACTCGGTAGCTTAAACTCAGACTGGGCATGTGTGCGTAAGTGCCCAAGATCTCAAGAGGAGAATGGAGGAGAAGGCACTGTGGCATGGCCATTCTCCCAGAGGGGTGATTTCTCGCTTTCTGTCTCTCTCTGTCTTTCTGATGAGTGCACACATGCCCTATAGCAAAAACCTCTCAAAAAAAAAAAAATGTTTTCTACAGGCCCCATGACAGAAACAGAGGGAAAGTGAGAAAGCCCCCACCCCCAAGGGGGAATGGCCATGGGCCATGCCACAATCTCTTTTCCATTTTTCCTTTTAGGATTTTATGCATGCATGCACACATACAGCATGTTTTTCAAGCCACTCGGTTTAGGAATTTAACCGCATAGTCACCCATGTGGGATCCAGCCACCTTAACCACCACACCACCTGCTGGTCCCGTGGTTTTGCTATTTTCTAGCATTTATGGTGGAAAAATACCTTGGCATGCAATTTTAGTGAAATTGTGTGGTAGTCTGAGTGCTAGAGAAGTTTTAGAAGGTTTAAAATTGTTTTTCTCTGTTGACCACCCCTACTGGAAATAGAGCAAGTCTATAGGTAGAGACTAGGGATGAGAAAAGTAAAGTGTTAAGACTATAAGGAACTCATAGGAAAATCAAAGGAAAACTGAAGTTAATTCAGTAAAAAAAAAAAAAAAAAAATTGAGTATACTGTGCTAACTTGCAGATACCTCAAGAGTAGAGAAAAAAGTTTCTATTCATCTACCCCATAGTCATTCTGGAAGTCTACAATCTCCTAGGGAGTAAGAAGATATGTCTGTGGGTACCTATAATTGGATTTGGTGTCATAGTCTAGAAGAGATCATCAGCTCTTCAGGGTAGTGGGATGGATAGAAAACAGGACAAAAGTAGAAAATAAGGTAAGACAAGTATGTACTACAATTATGGAGACTCCTTAAGGAAGCTAGAACTGTGTCTCCAGACCTAGTCACTAGCCACAGGTGACTATCACATTTGAATTCATTAAAATTAAATAATTAAGTCCTTCAGTCACAGTATCCACATTTAGAGTGCTTAAGAGCCACATTGTATCAGAGCACAGATATAGAACATTTCCATCATTGCAGAAACACGTATTGGACAGAATTTTGTCATATGTATTTCTCACTTCCATGCAATTGTGAGACATTTATTATTTTTTTAAGAATTATTTATTTTATTTATTCACTCACTTATTTTTTAATTTGACCAGAGAGAGAGAAAGTGAGAAAGCAAGCCACCAGGTCTGGGACTTGAACCGTGGTGAGCCATGTGGGAGTGTCCAGCGCCTTAACCACTACACCACCTGCTGGTCCCGACATTTATGATTTTTAATTTTTAAAAAATATTTATTTTGCTGTGGAGTGCATATGTTCATCAGAGAGGAGGGAAAGTGAGAAAGCACCCCCTGGAGGGGATGGCTATGTTGCAATCCCTTCGTTCTCCTGTCAGGATTTTGGGCATGCACATATACGTGCCTGGTATGTGGTTGGCCATTTGGGATCCAGCTCCCTTAACCATAAGGCTTTGGGGTCAGCCCTCTCCATGAGTTTTTTGAAGATCCCTTTTATGATCGCTGGTATATTTTTCAAGCTGCCAGGTTTGGAACTCGGACCACACAGTCTACCAATCTAGAGGGTTTAAGTACCAAGCTACCTGCTAGTGCAGACCTTCGTGATTTCTGTGTCAGCACAAAAGTTGTGTTTTCTTAATGAAGACACCACTTAGCTAATAAGACTATGCAATTTTAGATAGGGTGACTATGTTATGTTTTTTTCCCTACTATTGACTACTGGCTTCCTAGTATTGACTACTGGCCTATAGGGCATGTGGGCTCACTAGTCACTAGAGAGAGAAAGAAAGGTGAGAAGTCACCCCTCCAATGAGATGGCTACACTGCAGTCCCTTCTCCTCCATTCTTATCTCAAGATTTTTTAGGCATGTGCATGCACACCTGGTATCATTTTCAAGGCACCAGGTCTGGGACTCGAGAAGTCAGCCATGTGGGATCCAGCCAACTTAATGTCCATGCCACCTGCTAGCCCTAGGTTTACCTTTCTTGATATTGTTTGGATTTGGTAGCCACTTAGTTCTAGGCTGATTACAAAGATGGTTGCATATTGAAATGGTTTTTAATACTCTGCAGATTGTCTCTCTTTATATTGTATCTTTTTTATGTTGCATGTTGGTTTTGTTATCAGCCTGACTCTGCCCAGTATATCATAGTTCTGCTGATATCTAATTGTTTTTTTGTTTTGTTTTGAAGAGGTTTTTGCTGTAGGGTGCGTGTGCTCGCCAGACAGACAGAGACAGAGAGACAGAAAGCAAGAAATCACCCCCCAGGGGGGATGGCCACACCACAATCCCTTCTCCTCCAGTCTCCTCTCGGGATCTTGGGCATGCGTGCACACACGCTCGGCATGAGTCTTAAGCCACCAGGTCCAGGATGTGAACCGTGGTGGACTACATGGGAGTCCAGCGACATAGCCATTACACTAACCACTGATCCCATAATTGTTTATTGGTGGACATACCTCCATTAGGAGTTTTTGGAAAACTTGTCTTTTTTGAGAGATTTTTCCTATAGAGTGCATGCACTCACCAGAGAGAGAAGCAGACAGACAGAAAGCAAAATATCACCCCCTGGGGGGATGGTCACGCCTCAATCCCTTCTCTTCCATTTTCCTCTCAGGATTTTGGGCACACACGCACATGTGCCTAGTGTGAGTTTCAAGTTGCTCTGTGACTTGAACAGTGGTCGGTCATGTGGGAGTCCAGTGCCTTAACCACTATGCCACTTGCTACACCCCCCCCAACGTAGGAGCATTCTGAGGCTCATTAGTAGCCAATGAAATCTGGTTATCATATGTATTCTGAATTAGACCACAGTGCAATGAATAAGGACTGGTTGTGTATATGTGAATACTGGGCATAATTGAGTTTAAATTTAAAGATTATCTTGCCATATATGAAGTTAAATTAAATAGTTCATGGAAGGGAACCAGCAGTTAGTGTAATGGCTATGTCGCTGGACTCCCATGTAGTCGACCGCGGTTCGTGTCCCAGACCCAGTGGCTTAAAACGCACGCTGGGTATGTGTGCGTGCGTGCCCAAGATCCCGAGAGGAGAATGGAGGAGAAGGGATTGCAGCGTGACCATCCCCCCTGGGGGGTGATTTCTCGCTTTCTGTCTCTCTGTCTCTGTCTGTCTGTCTGGCGAGTGCACGCGCCCTATAGCAAAAAAACTCTCAAAAAAAAAAGTTCATGGAAAATTGGTTTCTGTATGAATTTTGATGCATAATTTTTTAAATCCATGCATAGTTTTTTCACACATTTTCTATGTACTTTTGTTTTTTGTTTTGTTTTGTTTTAAATTGCCAGAAAGCACACATGTTGGACTGACAGAGACAGAGGGAGAAAGCGGCCCCCAGTGGGGTATGGTCATACCACAGTTTGATTTCTCTATCTTCTCATCTTTACAGGATTTTGTGCCTGATGTTCCTCAAGCCTCTGGGTCTGGAATTCAAACTGTGGTTGGCCATTTGGGATCCAGCTCTCTTAACCATAAGGCTTTGGTTGGGGTCAGCCCTCTCCATGAGTTTTTTTAAGATCCCTTTTATGATTTACCTGGTTCATTCTAAAAACACTCATTTCACAGATGTCATCAGCATTGCCATTAGGTTTGTATGAGTCATTGTTTGAATGTTTTAAGGAAGAACTTATTTCCTCTGCAGGAAACTATAGTCAACTTATTTTGGGACCCTTTAGTATCATTGTTGTATGTGTATTAAGTGCTTCATTGTTTTTGGTTCTTGACATTGTCTCTGCCTTTGTAAGCTTTATAATCTTTTTTTTTTCTTTCAATTATTTGGGGCTGGCAGGTGGCATGGTGGTTAAGGATGCTGGACTCCCACATGGTTGACCATAGTTCAAGTCCTGGCCTGGGGTTGCTTTCACACTTTCTCTCTCTCTCCCCCTTTCTTCCTCCCTCTCTGGTCAAATTTAAATAAATAAAGTTAAGTAAAAAATCTTTAAAGTAAAAGAATACTTGGGGCTGGCAGGTGGCATAGTGGTTAGGGCTGCTGGACTCCCACATGGTCGAACGTGGTTAGAGTCCCAGACCTAGTGACTTGCTTTCTTTCTTTCTCTCTCTCACTTTCTTTCTTTTTTTATTTTTTATTTTTTATCGTATTTATTTTTAATTTGACCAGAGGGGGAGAGAGAGAGAGAGAATGTGAGAAAGCAAGCCACCAGGTCCAGGACTCAAACCGTGCCTGCCCATGTGGGAGTGTTCAACACC